>NW_027112496.1:501128-563315 GCF_000696795.3 Halyomorpha halys
TTTTATTTTAGTATGTATGTGATCATTTATCAATATTACCTATTGCCCACAACTGTGTGGCAGATTGTAATATCTATCAATAAATAAATCTCTTCTTCTTAAAAAAAAAAAAATTTCATTTAATCTGCTTTCATTTTCTTTTTTTTTGTAATAAAAATAATATAATCCCAGTGCAATGGCTAGAACCACTTGTACGCCGCCATACTTGCCTCTCTGAAAAGTACTGACTTGTGGATGGTAAGGACGGTTCCTTTGTTTACCGAGCATTTGTACAAGCTTCCGATTTGTGGCGAGCGGCCAACATGTAGAGGCCCCTTAAAATCAAACCAAAATTTATAATAGTCACAGCAGTAGATTAGTTTACAGAAAAACAAATAAATAAATAAATTAAAAACAAAACAAAAAGTTAGTTAAAAGAAATACTTGCTTGAGTTAGTAAATAAGTTAAAAGAAATAATTTAATAAATGAGTTAAGGGAATAAATAAGTCCAAAAAACAAAAAACTAAATTAAAAAAATTACTAATCCCAGAGCTAATTCCTAATGGCAGGTGATGATGTATGATCCCCTGGTAGGCCAAAATAATAGTTTCCGCCAAGATATACATAGTATTGAAGGCTTCTATCGGTTCGTTTAGACCCTGATAAAACATTAGATGTTTGTTTACATAAAATGTTTAAAATAATATTTATTTATGATATATTATGCCCTATGTAAGAGTTTTGTCATTAAAATATTTTTAAGCATAACGAGTTTTTGTTAGAATATTATGATGTAGTTTTATAATGAAAATTGTTTATGATCAGAACCTTAAGGCCGACTACAGCTGAATAAAGTTTGGTATCAAAATTAATACATATATGAGGTATTGTATTTCGCTTTATCGCTCCCTACTCACATATGTCACTCCATAGAATAAAAAAAAACAAAAAAAAAAAAAAAAAAACGATATCACGAAAACTTTGATATCAATGCTTCAAGAAGTTATTATTATTTGTAACTAAATCTCATTTCATCAATATAATTTGTTCAAGAAGATTGTCTCACATTGTAATAAATGATTGATGTTCATAAAGTTAAAAGGATAGAATTAAATAAAAATTTAATAAATTGATAAATAAAAATTTTGGTGTGGTGTATGTATCACACAGCTTTCACTTACTACCTTTTTTTTTTTTTAATAATCCTCGCTGGTTTCAGCATAGGAACAAATACAAAAAATTACAATTTGTTCTTAACTATTTATTCACTACTTAAATGTTATTGAATCAATCTTGACTATGAATGGTTATTTACAGTTTTCCTGTCACCTGAAATGCTTATATATCGATTAAGTAAAATTTGAAGTCATTTATTTAATTACTATGGTCCAGCAACCTCTTACGACGTCTTTTTTTTTTTATTTAATTTTTCACGATCTCAATACTTCTCCTTACTATATATTTCATAATATATATATTGAAAATTAAAATAATAGCAGAAAAAATAACTACATGAAATTTCTTGTTAATGTAAGTAATTTATTTTTGTACTATCAGCCATACAGACGCCTCTTAGCTAGTAAAGAAAACACTACGAGGAAGAATCCGATACGGTGACTTCCTCTTACGCCAGTCGTTATGCTAATGGACTATAATTAAAGAACCATGACTCAAATTGATATTTTCTTTCAGTTCTTAGTATTTTAGATGTTAAGGATGGTTAACTCAGTATGGATGGCTTGTAATTTACGACTGCAGTATGATGTTCCATCGTCTCATTGTTTATATTATCGTTTGTTGCAACATTTATGACTATCTGCTAAGATTGAGAAACTCAAACTACCGCTTCAAACTCATTATAGGATCTGAAAATACCATTTACTTGGACAAATATAAATTTGATTTTAATTGATATAGAATTAAATAAATAGAAACTATCATGTTCTATGTTGTAGATTACCCAATGCTGTGTTTTCTTAGGATTTTGATTCTTAATGATCAATTTCATGTAAATATTTACATGCTCAATCCTTGTCTTTTTTTTAAAGATTTCATTATTTTTAATTTACTTACATAGTCATTTAAGTGTGTACTTTTTGTTTATGTTCAATCTTAAAATGTATATTGGATGAATTTGTTAGAGATGGCCGTACGGGAGAGTTGGCGAATCGAAATATTTCGTAATACAACCACTCAGTATCTTGTAGTTAGTTTACGTCAGGCTGGGCTCAGAAGCACCGTCGATAAAAATACTGAGAAAAAAAAATATATATCTTAGTACATAACTTTTTTTTTTGTGTAGTACAAATATTTTACAATGGGTTAATTTAACATCCTGTAACACTATTTTTTGATTTGATTCTTTGTGTTTTGTGTGTTTATTGCCTTTTTCATATATCAACCTGTATTCTAATCGTAATATGGCAACCAATTAGCTTTCGCTAAATTTCGACATGGCTATTTTACCCGTACCAAAACAAGAACTCCGTCTGGTTTACGATGGACATATTAGTTTATACGCTTATAAAAAACTTGAACCTGGAAAATATCGAAAGTGAACCTGAACATCCACTGAAAACAGTGACCATGTCACAATTGGAAACCTCAAATCCTAAAAGATATATGTCCTGTTCTACAAAAGATGATAGAAGTTCGTAAGGATAGGAAGTAAGTAAGCTTTTGACTTCCAAAGAGCATATTGAAATAGTTTAAATAATTAATGTGTAAAGAGTAAGGAAGAATAAAAAAATATAAAAGAAAATAAGCTGAGTTAAAAAAGAAAAATTAAGAGTAACAAAGATCAAAGAGAAAAAGATTAATAAACTGGCCACGGTAGGAATGCGAAAAGCAACCAGACAGGATTTCCAGAGCAGTTCAGATGAAGAGGAACCTAAGGAAATGATACCTCGTTCCATGAAAACATTTTCTATATGAAGCAGATAATTGCGTTAGATGCGGTGAAAATTTTAATGATACCAGCTTGATTGAAGGTTGGCTTCAATGCCTCATTTGCAGTCTGCGGGTACGTAAAAATTGGTCTGAATTTGAGAAAATAACCTTCAAATGTGGAAATAAGGAGAAAAATAACTGCAATGTGTAAAAAAAAGTATCTTACTTAAAAGGAAATATCTTCAGTCGGACAAGTTAATAATTGCTTGAAGGCCAGCACGTATTAAGGGGGGAGGTCTTGATAATGTGGAGGGTTCAGCAGTAAAGGTTTTCGAATGGCCTCGCATCATGTAATATCAGTACTGGATTTTTTTTTATTCATTTATTCGTTTTTAATCAAGTCCTGGTAAGTTTAGAGATATCTCAATGCGTCCTGAAATTAATAGTCCTCTCTGAATTAAAACTTCGACTACGTGCTTGTTTGAAGGTCAATGAAGGTAATAGCGAATACTTATCTTGAAGGAGAAGGCTTGTTTTAAAATAATGATTTGGGCCATGAATAATGATTGTGAAGAACTAAACGCTCATATAAAGCCCTAGTAATGACTGATTCATTCATGAATAATAATAATAGCCACAAGGTTTAAAGGAGGTGAAAGTTCATTGCATGTAAAACTAGCGATATCTGCTTACATTTCTCTCTCACATGGTAAATATTCAGAGTAAGCCAAAAAAAATTTCCCCTCTTACGGCTTAGTTGGCACTTATCAAGAGCTATGCAACTAAAATCTGTGCATCCAGAAACTAATTCAAAATACAAAGAAGGATTTATATAAACTCATAATATAATATCTTGTAACGGTAGTAAACTATGAGTTCATATTTTATTTTAACCTGTATCCCAAGGGAGCTGAATCAATAAAATTTTTATTCATTAATAAATCTTTTGAATGAAAATTCCAAATCAAAATAAAGCTGACTGTATTATCATGAAATGTACTAATACCAAAATGTATTCTCTTTTTAGAAAAGAAAAAAGGTGGTTAAATTTGTTTTTCTTTACTTAGTCAAATTACAAAGAGTGAAGAGTGTGACTTGCATTTATAGCTCTGATGGTTAGTTGCGATATTATCATTTATAAATTCTTAAATAAGTTGATAAGAACATTATATGCATGACATGGATGATTTTTTTAGATAATTTTTTTGCAACATCATTTTCTGATTTAACCAGACCTTCACCTTCTTTTTTTCATTTTATTTTTTATTTTCCTTGTTCCTCATTTATATATATTGTTGTTGTTAAAGATAAAAGTTGAGTTGAGAATCATTATAGGAAAATCAGAAATAGTGGAGGTAATTCATTAGTTTGGAAGTTAGAGGCCTCACATCTGGTTACAGTGTGGTATATGTTCTTGTTCCTGCTCATTAAATAACTTGAAAAGAACATTATACATAACTAATAGTTTTTTTCAGATAAATATTTATGCAATACCTTCTGATTCATCCTGTACTTTACCTTGTTGTTGTTTTCCTTACTTCTCGTATTTATTAATTTTTTCTATCGTTAAAGAAACAAGTTGAGTGTTTTGAAAATCCTTATTATATAATTGGGGAAATAAGAACTAATGAGAAAATAGATCTTTATGTATAATTTATGTTGAGTGACGTGTTTACTATCCCATGTGGAATTATAGAATAAAGATAATAATTAATGCGAAAAACCTTAGCAAAATCTTCATTAAATCGGTTATACTTATGCGCTTTTTCAACCAACTATTAATACTCATATGTATACATTATATACTTATGTATATATATACATATATATATTATATAGTAGTATAATAAATATTTTCATGTTTTGATTTAAATGTAAATGTTTTTGAAAACGTATTTTAAAATTAAGATCAACTATTTCTTTTTTAATTTTCCATTTTAAAGATCGTATGAGTCCATGCTGATTTTAAACATATAAAAATAAAAATCATTCTAACTTATTTATATTTCTGAGTCAACTTCTGGAAGAGGAATTGGGAACCGCTGCTCGTGTGCCTCAAGATTGATAATAGTGCATATCCACGATTGATAATATTTTTATCATGTTGACCAAATATTCCGTTTCCGCTTCTTGAAGAAGTTATTTCTTCTGAAGAAAACTAATTCAGATCATGTAGAAAATTGATCATTATTGTATTTTTTACAAGAATGTTAAAACTGATGAAGATTTTTTCTTAATAATTACATATTTTAAAAAACTTATATTTAGGGAACCTAATCCATCGCTTTTTCTTTTGAACTTTCATTTAAATATAACGTTTTAGTTCAGTGAGACTGTAGAGTACATTCGTTAGTTTTTGTTTAATTTGACGTAAAAATTCATTGCCCATTAAGATCATTCACGTAAGAATGAAGATTGAGTTATTAACACTACTTCAGGTGGTTGAGGAAATATAATTAGGTGAAAAACTAAATACACTTTTCTTATGTCATCGAAAACAGGTTGTGTTTATATTCTCGTGACTGGTGTCATTACTTCACGGAAATTCCGTGGTGGAATCGACATTTCTCGGAGTTAATTGTGGCAGTAAAGTGATACAAACGTGACGGAATGGGTTACATCAATCAACTTTCGGATCAGAGGCTGCTGTGAATTATGACAAAATTTTGCCCATAAATTCATCTTAAGGAGGAATAGAATAATGAGCAAGTACGTTCGTTTAAATGAAATTTAATATACAGGTAGGTAACGTAAACTTACCCTTCCTTTGCTTACTAAATTTTTAATTTTTGTGACTAGGAATGGTGATGTAAAAAAAATACGTATTTTTTCTTGTCGTAGCAAGACCCTTTTGATCCCTTGGTGAGTTTGAAAATTCCTCCGTCGGTCCCAACAATTTTTATAATTTCTGTAAAACTGTTTCTGGTTTTGATATAAAAATATTGTTAATATCAAAGAACAGCTAAACCTCAATTTACACATTAACTAAGTATTGAAATTAAAAAGAGTAATTAAGTTTTGGTGGCAAGATTATTATTTACTAGTCGACGAGACTGTTTCAAATGGGTCTGCCACTGTCGAAATTATTATCAACATTTTTATTTCCCAAGTATATTTCTTTTAAATCTATTTTTATTTATAATTCATTTAATGTTTCATTATTTTACATTTTGTTTTGGTAACAAACCCATTTTAGAAACCCCAAAGATACCTCTCGTCATATGATCAATTAATAATAATCAATAAACGATGAACTAGGTGTTTTTTTTTCGTTGTAAAAACAAAACTGAATATTTCTGTTAATAATAATTATGAATGTTTTGTTATATGTTCAAGTGTAAATATTGTCGTGTTGACAAATAAAGAGCGTATTTATCATCTTTATCAGGAACACGCAGTAAAAGGTCATATTTACAGACGGTTGATCTACTTAAAAAAATATTAAATCGTAATATGTAAAGGAAATAATAGGCCTGAGGCCTAGTAAAACGTAAGATGTAAAACAAATTATAAGTAAAATTTTTTTTTTCGAATACAAACTTTTTTAAAACAGCTTCTGGAACATGAAATAAGAAAATGATATAGCATAGTATTTTGAAATAACTTTTAAATCAATTTACATTCCCTGTTGTCTCAAAAAAAAAAATTAGAACATAAAAAAACTTATGGATTATAAAATATGTTTGCTTGCTTTGACTCAATAGTTCAGAAATCGGTACTGCGATGACTATTATAGAAGTAGTTTTTAAAATTTTTATGGTTTATCAATGTAACTAGTTCAGAGCAAACAAATATAACCATGGATTATATCAAAACTGCCAAAAAAAATGCATAATAATTTTGGTAGTAGATTTTATTTATAATTTAAGGACTTCAGGACTTGCAACAAAAGTTTATGTTTTGTTTTTTGAATATAAAAAATGTAGAAGTTTCAGTCAACAAATTTTGATTTTACAAATTGTTGAATAACAGAATACGTTATGAATGCCATGTAACTAAAATACCAAAAAATTAATTTTTTTTCATTGTTAATTTAGCGCCCTCTTTGACCCTGTGCCCTTAGTGAGTACACATCACGCCTGCTGCCAAGTACATTGGCTAATATTGCTTCCTCACTGTTTCCATTTATTTTTTTTTTCAGATCACCTTGTTTAATTTTCTGTAAATTGCATATCCTAGAAATTCTTCTTTACCAGCAAATTTGTATTTTATTGGTTATATAAATATACTACATACTACATAATTGCATACATGTTAGGAGTGATGGTTTGTATCTTGAGAATAAACGAGACATTTTTAAATATAGGTGTTTTAGATAACGAATTAACACATGGAAACGCTAAGAGATTTGAAAAACTGACATAAGTCCAATTTTAGATTGATTTTTTCCAATCATAAGATGGATTTAAATTTAAGATCCAAATTTAAACTAAATCAGAAAAGTAGTTTCAAAATTCAGGTGTGTCAAGTATAATACATTCGGGCATACTTAAGCGAATGTTGAGGACGGAATTCAATAAAATTGGTACGAAACCATCCAGTTACTAACACGCACAATTTTTGAAAATACCCTGTAATATTTGAAAATTACAGAAAGACACAGAACCAAGTTTGTCTCTTGATTTCTACGTACGTTATTACGTGATTTCACGTTTTTAACGTAAAATAATAGCAGTAATATTTGGTTCTGAGTCCAGAACAACTATCAAACGAAACATATAAAAATTTAAAATAAAAGTGATAAGGTATAGATACCATTTCAATAAATTTTGTATCAAATGAATTTTTCGAAAGTGAACATTTTTTCATAAGTCTGCAATATTGACAGATTTTTTTTACACGAATATTACATAAACTTTCATCAGAAAGGAATTTCAAATACTATAGGTGCAAGGGAGTTGTTGCAACAACTTGGTGGAGGGAGAGGAAGCGAAATATAAAATTTCCCAACAATTTTGACCAGATTTCCTAACTTCCAACCCAAAAGATCTGGAAAGTATTTTCTGAGTTTTGTTCTATTTATAAACATTTTCGAAAACTGATATATCTAAATAGCAATTATGAGTAGAATAATATTTTATTACAGCTTTTATGGCTTGAAGTTATTATTATTGGCGCGACAGACTATAGAGGTCCAAGTCCTCCCGTGATGTATAGCTTGAAGTACGCTTTCAAATTTCCCAACTTTTCGAGTTTTCAAATTTTTTGGGAGAATGACATCTCTTCTCCTGTTCATTGTCACTAGAATAACTGAATTTACCCTAAATAAAATAATAAAATGATGAGAAGATGGGTGTGTGGTTAATAATGATTCACAAAAAAGTAAAACTTTTAAAAATTTTGTGAATAAAGGTTTGAATTTCAAACCTTCGTCGGGGCTACTCGTACGGAGTTGTCATAATTGAGTCCGTGTATCATTATTGACCGCTCCTGTGACCATTTTCTTCTCGTATTGAATCTTCGGTCAACTGTAAACACCTCATTAAAAATAATAAAACTTGATGATCATGATATCATTGATGAATCATGAAATAAGTCTCTTGTTTATTCAACGCACCAAAACTAGATGCAAGGGATTTTCTTATCTACAAGAAGCAGATTCTCTGTGTTGAATATTTGGTCCTTTTCGGAATATTCCATGATGGACAATTAGAAAAATACGGATCTCAGGGAAGTTTAAAATGTGAGCTTGGGAGATATCTAGAATCAGTATATATATATATTTTTTTTTTTTTTCGTACCCCCTGACGAAATAAGTAATTGAATACATGCAATATTTATATCTGGTAGTTTGTGATTCCTTTGATTGCCCTGTGGCATTCATATTTGCACCCGTCACAAATAATAAGGGAATTGGATAATTGATTTGATGGAGGGCATTTCAGGGCAGTGAGAAACAACACTGCTCATCAAAGTCATCAATGGTGAACTGCATATTCCTCCAAAACTCAAATTTAGTAACTTGACAAAGACAAACAAAAAACATATTTTTGATGTTTCAAAATATCATGTTAAAATCTGTATAATTTTATTTCATTATACTCAGATAGGAAATATAGAATCGAAAAAATTTAGACAGGAGGTTTTGGCAGTTCACCGTCGATCACTTTTTTGATTCAAGTATTACAGGATAGCATTTTATTTACAAATTTTATAGAAAATAATTTTTATCTGTTCCTAAAAAACGTAGATGTAACTTCATCCAATTTGTGATTGACTGTAATGATCAAACTGTCAAAAGTCATTTAGTAGTCAAGCAATATTTAAAAAGCGCCTGAAATCAAAAAACGGCATAAAACACTCCATGGTGGTGCCGTCTTTTCAAACAGATAATTATAGTAAGTTGGTCGATGTAGGGCATGTCATAATCTCACAAGAGGAAATCATAACGCAAAAAATCATAACACTAGAATCAATATTTTTTTTTTTTCAAACCTCTTTATTTTTTTATATGGTTACAGAATACATAAATAGAATCAATATATATTTTTTTTCATACGCTCCTGTAATGATTTTAGTGGGTATTTGGTACGTACATATAGGAGGTATGCTATATGTATACCTGGGTGTTAAGGATACCTTGGATTGCCTTTTGGCATTATAAGGTTAAGTGAGGGGTCCAATGAAGGTTGTATCTTGGTTGGCTTACGCTAGTGGATTAATGGAATGGGGAGGTAAATAGTAAATAAGTAGAATCAATTTTTTTTTCTTACCCTCCTGTAATGATTTTAGTGGGTAATAATCAATAAAATTTTTATCTTTGATTTAAGACAGGTTACTAAAATAAATTCACGGTATTAGATGGTGTATCAGTTAATTACATATCCTTATTTCTATCAGCCACAGCAGAATGATTTGAATAAAAATTGGACGGGTTTTTAGGGTGTTGTTACAATAATTGAGTATTTGATTACAAGACGTGACTGCTGGGAAATGAAGATAGTGATTTGAAGGCTATTGAAATTAAAGCATTTTCTTTTTTAAGAAACTGTGAGCCATCGGTTGTCAATACTACAAAAGAATTTCAATTAATCTTGTGATATATAATTTAAATAATATCCCATTTTAATGGTTTTCCGTTTTAAAATTGTAGCATTTGAATCCTCGCCAAGGTTAAATTAATTTGAATTGATTTTTACAAGTCGAAGGAGATCATTGAATTAAAATTTACTTATCTTTAGGGATAGAAGGAAAATGACAATGGATTGTAACATCTGATAATTTAATGAGTTTTACAATGTAAAATGTACTTCAAGTAGTTATTTACGATATTCCTAATTAACCATGAACAAACACTCCTCCTGAACATCACTCATATTTAATTATATCTATCTATAAATTCTTCGCTCGTGTTTCAGATGTATGAAAAAGCCATTTTTAAATGCCAAGGCTTTTAAGATTCATGTTTTATTTTTCTGACTATCATTGAAGTTAATATTGACTTCACTTACTAGTTTCCAGTTCCTTGTAATATAATCAAGTTTTCCAAGATAAGGGATTAATTTAGGTTCTTGCAGTGGAGAACTAATGAAGTCTATAAAACTTGCGGATTCGCGCTTTTGATTTAGTTTTTATTCATTCCACTACTCAAAGAAAATTAATTATTCATACCCTTGTAACATGACCTACTGAAGATTATAGTCCTAACAAATAATCAATGTACAGATCAGGAAAATGTATATGCATTTATTGTCATTACGTTAGTATCGATCTCTTTTCCGTCGCTCAAGAGCGTTGGATTTGAACGAATGAGGTATCAAAAGAAAGCGAAGTTCATGGAGAAGTGACAAAACTAAATTTTTCTTTTTTAATAATTTATTTATTGTTATTTACAACTGTATAAATATATATACACCAAGTTAATTTTCTGTTAGTAGATAGAATGACATGATACAAACATATGGATAATGTACTCATTGATAGAACTCCAATGACATTTCTAGAGGAGAAGATCTCGAGACCATCTTCTTTTAAGACGTCTAGGAGGATTATTAGGTAACGAGGGAGAAGCAAGGTTAGAAACAAGTGGGTTTGGGTGGTCAGGAAGTTTATCATGGAAGGAATGGTATCTGGTTCTGGCCAAATCGGCAACATATGGGACATTGAGGTTATGATGGATGATTTGATTTGTGACAAAGTAAGGAGCGTTAAGGATTTTACGAAGGATTTTGGACTGTAAGAATAGGATTCGGTCCATGGAAGTTTATCATGGAAGGAATGGTATCTGGTTCTGGCCAAATCGGCAACATAAGGAACATTGAGGTCTTTATAGATGACCTAATTTGTAACAAAGGACCATTAAAAAAAATACTAAATTAACTGGACCCTCTTAATTGCCCCGTTAATGTCAATAAGTTATTAGCGGTAAAAGTTGTTTTCATTTTCACCTTTAGGGGAATCAAGATCCCTTATTTTATGTTGTTTATCATTTTCTCAACTAACTGTTGATCCAGATGAACATTCATTTTAATTTGGTTGTTTTTAAATTCTTTTGCCAACTACAGTATTTACAGAAAAACGAATATATTAAAGCCTCTTGAGGCTAATTTACTTCAGGAATATTTTTTGTAACCAAAATTGAATTTCAACCAAACCTTTCTTCACTTACTTATCTTGAAGGTGGAATACTGATGAGTTTTCCATTTTCTTCATATCGTTTCAGATTTTTTCCCTCACTCTTCAATATAAGTAGTTAGTTGTAAGTGTTTAAGACCCAAATAACAAAGAAGTTAGTTCGATGTTATTTTTTCCCTTCAGCAAGCCTACGTCGACGTTTGTCCCAAAAAAAGTTAAAACATTATTAACGTTTTGGCATTATTTGGGCATTTAAAATTTTTAAATTAGTCATATATTTTAAACATATGTTTTTTAAAAGTAAGTTTTAAATATTATTTGAATAATTGCATAAAAATATATATTATTGAAGAAATAATGATGTTAATCATTATATTTTATGTCGTACAATTGATTATGCTTAAGACCATAATATTAAATGAACAATAATAATAAATAATAAAAATCAGAATTATTTTCAATCATTTATATTGACTAGAGAATAGTTTTTGTAGAAGATATACTAGAAGAAAATAGATATTAGATAGAAAATATATTATATAGAAGAAAAGATATAAGTGGGCTCAATACATCTCAATGCACAAACCATCAACATCCCAACACAAAGAGCCGGTAAGCCAAATAAATTCGAATATTACAACTCAGATAATTGAAAATGCAATGAGGAAATTCCTTGCAGCTTAGGAGAAAGTACAAACATAAACTCTGGTTATACCAAAGCATAGTGAGTCTTTATCAACCGTTCTTTCTGTATCAACCAGTCTATAGACCAGAATATATTAATTTTGTTTTTTTAATGAAGATGTTGAGAGTAGTACTTTCCGTATTTGATCAATCCTATATCCTTTTTTCTGTATATCTGTTCTTAAAGTAATTCCTTGGCGCTATAGGTAGCAGGAGGGTGGCATAATACCTACTCTCCTTCAATGCAAAAGTGAAGCCAAAAAGATTTACGTTAGTGTTTATAGGAATATCGGCTATTGTAATCTAAATTGAAACAGAAGGCAGTTAGTGATTAGCTCTTACTTTTCTTCTACTCCCCTACTCCATCGTAAGGTCCACTTTTTTGGCTTCACTTTTCCTGCCAGCTTACCCCATACATTATACTGCTTCCTCTAACGTGCATGGGAATCATTTTTAGCCTCATTTTAATAAACAATTTTGATTGGCATCAAAACAGGTAGACGCAGTACGGGGTAAAGGGGTTGGGATGGATACTCCGCACTCAGTAAGCTCTAGCTAGTTTGATGACAGTCACATGTGATTGTTGTAAAAACCTTTTATTTAACCTAAAACAGATTTAATATAATGTACCCAACCCCTGAGTTTAAAGAGTCTCATCCAGAAATTCCGAACCGGTGGAATTTTACAGCTTATTAAAATTTAAATACTTCATTATTTTTGGTCATTATTAGATTTTTACTTTCCAACTACTAAAAAGTATGGAAAGTTTGAAATTTTCGATGTGCAAACGGCGATTGTTCTATCTGGTCTATCTATTTGTGTATCCCATGGTAACTGTTCACCAAGTCGAAAACTATTAATGAGCCTGAACATTCCAGATGATTATTATACACCGTTTTTTAATTTCAGGCGCTTTTTAAATAATGTTCGATTTAAACAATCTTAAAGTCTCCTCTTCCCATTTTAAGCTAACATTTCAAAAGTGATATAGAACCATTGCTCCCCGGGGGTCTTAGCGGGTCCGGTGGGGAAGTATCCAGAGGTTTGTTTTCGTCCCGCAGGTGTCGACAAGCTGCCGTAACTCACTAATTGACCCCCTTGGACTCCAGTTGTTTCATGAGCTCCTATTAGCAACCAGTCTTGTCGGAATATAAATCGTAAACTCCCTGAGAATCTCACAGTCTGAAATAGATACCTGGGCCCTGTTTCATAATAACAGCTAATAGTATTAGTTGATAGTACAAGTATAGAAACTAGTTTGGTAATAATACTAATACTTATTTTTTTCATGATAAGAATGACTATTAGTGATATTACAGGAATTAAAAAATACTAAAGTACAAGTTACTATTGTACAAGTCTGTGTAATTGAATTAAGATAAATCTATAAGACTAATAGTATTAGTCTGTACTTTATTATGAAACAGGGCCCTGGACTCACTGATCCAGAGGGCTGCGGTTTATATAAAAGTTTTTTTTATTATTATTGACCTATAGGACATTATATCTGCTACACGATGATTATTCGTTATGTGAAGAGGATAAGGTCATGCAAGACATTAATCTCTCTTGTTCTTATTTATTTATTTACTTATTTCGTCAGAGAGGTACAAAAAAAATATGATTATTTAAATTGTATATAACTTAAAAAACAATTCTAATCTAGATGAAAACGGAATAACGGGCCTACTATCGAGACATGCTCCTCTCACCGGCTTCCTAATCGGACCAATATTAGAGAATAAACAGAAAAATATATCCTAATGCATTTAACATTCAAGTATTAAAGAAAGTAGTGTGCGTGGACATAACAGATATTTGAATTCACCTAATGTTATTTGTTAATGCAGATATTGAAATGGGGTCTATTTTCGAAATAGAGTTTTCAACGTATTTGTGCGTTTTAGAGCCCCAGAATCAAATAAACTATTTTTTGGCTATTCGTCTATCTATGTGAGTGGATATTATTAGATCATCTTTAGAAGAGGTCAAGCGTTGTTTCAACTTTTTATTTTTTTACAGATATCCCATGTCTGTGTACCAAATATCTTTCTGCAGTCAGAGAACAAAATGTTTTTCTATAAATTGTAGCACCAAAAAGCCTCTAAATATCATCATGGAATGTCTATAGTTTTCTTCTAGTATCCCTTCAAATTTTCAAAGAAATATATAAACATTTCTCAGATTGCAGGAAATCTTTTTGATTGAATTACGATCATGAAGACTGTATTTCAATAAATAAAAAAAAATTAACTACCTACATCTTCTACTAACGTTCGTCCAACATCCAAAAAATCGTATGAGTTCTCGGAAACATCTTATGCTAGGAGTCCTCGGGAACCTCTTATCTTGGTGATTGATGGGAAGTGCGATTTCAGCTGGCGAGCGAAAATGACCGTTAGAGTAATTAACCAATCAGTAAAAATACTTGGCCATCAGGAAGATATTGGGATAACAAGCTAATTCTGAATGAGGAGAAAGCAGCATTCATGAGAAGGAGACTGATCGGTGGAAAATGTTTTCCACCTCAACTTTATATGCTCAGATACCTTGTTGAAACAAATTAAAGCAAAATCAATTTATTACAAAGTAGCTTCCAATGATTATCTTTGTTGGATTAGCAGTTGTTATGATATTTGCCTATATAAATCCACAAGATATTGATTTCTCGTTGTTTGGGTCAAAATGTTATTTTTGAAAAACTGTACCTGAGAAACTATTGAACACAAAGAATTTTATCAGGCTAAAATTTATACTTCTCTTAAAAAGGTTTAAATAATTCTTTTTATACACTAGATTGGTTTAAAGATATTGAAAAATGCGTGGAAAATATTAGACTTTTTAGTTTGTCGATTAACATTTTGTTATTTATTCTTATTGTTTAAGTCATAATTGTTTCCACCATGAGATTATCTCTAAATTTTCACCACACAAGATCTATATTACGATTTCAAGAAAGAAATTCAAGAAAAAAACCTATTTGATACATGATAGGCTCTTTTTGACTTTAAATAGAAAGTACTAATTTGGAAAAAAATATTCAAATTTTGCCTTAGTGGGAATTTGTTTCACACAAAATCCTGTGTGTATTGTTTTATTATTAGCCTTAGTATTTTAAGACTTTGCTTTCGAAACCTACCAATTTTGTTATACGAGGGTGGTTTAAAAATTTCTCGGAATGTACTAGAAATAAGTGTCTTACCTCGGTGGAACTGCTATTGTTTTTCAACACACACAGTTCTACCTGTAGACTAATGCATTTGGTCCAGCTATGTTCCAATGCCTTGTCCCATCTCGAAAATGAGATTCCTCCAGGTCTGCAAAATACCTCTGCAATTCGGCTTTCAGTTCTTCCGTTGTAGGAAATCTCCGTCCACCCAGGAAAAATGTCAGCTTGGGGAAGAGATGAAAGTCTGATGGTGCCAAATGAGGTGAATAAAGTGGATGAGGTAACATTTCGTACCTCAGTTCATGAAGTTTTGCCATGGCAATAGCACTTGTTGTCCTGATGAAAGTTGACTTTCTTCCTTGCCAAACCAGGCCTTTTTTCGCGTATCTTTTCCTGTAGTTGGTCTAGGAGCTTTGCGTAGTGCTGCCCCGTAATTGTTTGGCCAGTAGGAAGATAATCTATCACCAGAATGGCTTTTGCATCCCAGAAAACTGAGGCGATGATCTTTCTGGCCGAACGTAGAGCCTTTGCTGTCATTGGAGATGGTGACTCAGTATGTTTCCACTGCTTTGACTGCTGTTTTGTCTCTGGGGTATAGTAGTGGACCCAAGTTTCATCTGTATTCACAAATCGGCGCAAAATATCTTCTTGGTTGCGCTGAAAACGGGCCAGTTTGTTAGTTAAAATATGAAATACCCCTTCAGATGACATCTCTACAGCTTCAGCAATCTCACGCACTTTCAGTCGAAGATCCTTCATGACCATGTGCGATAAATTCTAGGGTCGTAGCACTTTTTAGCCGTCCACTACGCGGATCATCATCTAAGCTCTCCCGACCAAATTTAAACTCTCTGGTCCACTTAGAAACAGTTGAATATGAAAGAACAGACTCTCCCAGTGTGTTCTGAAAGCCAGCATGATGAATTTCCTTTGCTGTCAAATATTTCTTTACAAAGTACTTAATCACTGCTCGAGTTTTTTCCATTGTCACAAATCACTACGCATAAATAAACAACAAAAAGTCGTCACTACCATTCACGCCACGTGTTCACTCACAAAGGATGTGTGATTATCGCGCGGGAACCTCGTTGCTTGTTTATGTTAGCACTGACATCTAGCGGTGATTCCGAAAATTTTTCAAACCACCCTCGTAACATTATTTGTTTGTAGTGAAATAAACATAATTTGTTTTTTGAAAGATATTAGTTGGAGTAAAATACGATATAAATTCGATTTTTAGCAAATAAGCCAAAGTTACTTTAGACACATATTATACGAAAATTAAAAATATTGATGTAATTTAATTATCCATCGTCTCTGATTTCTTAAGTTAAGAAACCAAGGCTGACTGACCGAACCACATTAAAGGGAATATTATTCTTTTTAATAGACTCTTTTAAAGTATTTCAGTTTTCTCATACAATCAAATCCAAATAAAAAAAAGAAAACTTGCTCGAATAAAACCCAGCAAATAATTAAAGACTCTTGAAATAATAATCTAATGCTACGTCAGAGGAAATACCCGGGTTTGAGAAAGATCATAGATACCGAGGAAGGTTAAATAATTTTTGAGACAGGGTTTCCACGCTCAGCGTTTTAGAACAATGGAGGTTGATAGACAGTTCTATATACTGCTAAAATTTGATGTTGATTTTTGACCCATGTATGTGGAATCGGTTTATAACCATGGGTTCCCATTGTACAATTTTTTAACGATTATTTTACTACAAAAAGTGATATTGATTAGTATGAATAGGTGACAAAAACTTCACATCATGAAATAAGTAATTAAATTTACGTGCATGCGTCTGTATATATGTATGTATGTGTGAATATGTATGTATATGTATGCGTATAAATGTACACATGTGAAATAAAATAGTCAATTGAATGTTGCTGGAAACTAATAGGAAGGCGTTGATGACCAGGGAAGTTTTACGCCGTTAAACAAAACAGAACAGTAATTAAATTTATCACATAAAAAAATCGTTCTCTTATTTTTTTTTAAAGACCCCAACAGTACACATTTCCCCAACTAATTCGGGTAATTGTTTAAATAGCCTTTAATTCTCAAAACCAATGTTCAAAGCTTTTCTGTGAAGAGACAAAAAATCAATACGGTTTTCTAAAATTTATATTATTAAAAAATTTTAACTTAAGAAAGTTGTAACGTTTTTATTTTATGATTAAGCCAACAAAAACTGGTATTACATATCAATTTAAATTTAAAAAAATGTAAAATAATGGTGACCATAAAAATAATTAACAGTAATTATCATGAGGTTAGTATTCAAGTAGTATGAATTTGCACACGCTTCACAGCAATGTAAAACACCAAAAGTTCTTCCCACACGTAAATCAAGTGCAAACATTCTTACAAACACGTCAAGTTAAGTTACTTCGGGTAAGCGAAGTTTCCGTTATTCTCGAGTATTTATTGTTTCCGTTTGAAATACAATTCAAATAAAAAATAATATACAACACCTTATGAAACTATTACTAAATACTGAGGAAATAGTAAATGGAAGTATCGCGTTCGTGAAAATTTTCCAATTGGAGTTGTCAATAGAAATGCACGTTCTGAGGTCCGCTGAGTTCCAATTAATAAATCCCGCAGAATGATCTGCGGGTTTGATCAGCCTGCTTCGAAAACGAAAATTCCGACGAAATTGAAATTAAATATTTAGAGCATCCGTGTGCCTAGGATGTTACAGAACTTTTTCGTCAAAATCAACCTACCTAAACTGTCACTTTATAGGGTCGATTTTACACACGTTTACTAAACAATTTTGATTAAACTCAGTATATTAATATCAAAGTAATGATATAACAATACAACAGTTTGGTATTATACTCATTGAAATAGTTTAACAGGGTTTAAATACAAAATTTAAAAAAAATATATATATTTTTTTATTATTTGTAATAAATAAAAAAAATATATATATTTTTTATTATTTGTAATAAATAACCAGTTCTTATTATGAGAAGTAATAAATAATGGATAAATACAAAATATTGAAGAATTTGATGAATAAGTAAATGAAGAAAAAAAAAGAATCCTCGTGAATGTCAACATTAGCCGATCCGTTATAGCTCATTCAAACTTTTATTTTATTTTTTTATATAGAATGGAAAATAATTGCTTTAGGCATGCCTAATATCTCTTATGTTGGATTTTCTTTCGATTTCGGATCGGGCCGGATCAAACCCAATGTAGTTATGGTCAATGTGATAAATTTTTTCATGTCGTCATAGTTATTAAATATTATATACTTATTTTTTTATTTAGTCTAACGAGAATACTTTATCAGGGTGTATGAAATGGTACGACCACCGAAATTTTTCTGTGCCCTAAAAAAATATATATTTACTCGAAAAATGATAAAAAAAAAAAATTATTTTTTTTTTTTAAATTTCTCTCTTAGAATAAAGCCAAACGTATAAAACTACAACAGTTTCATGGGTACGACAGAATGTTAAAGTCTTAATATAGATCACTGAAGAAAACTGTTATTACTTTTTTTTTTTACTAAATGCTTACTTGTATTTGAATGATATGAAATAAATACTTGTAGTGCATAATTATTGCTGCACTATATATTACCTTCCCATCAATTCATCACTCGATGTGGTTTTGTTGTTTCCTGGATCATTAAAATAATTCTAAGAACTATGATTTTCATGCCAATTTAACAACTTATGTTCTTTGTGTTAAAACGATAATATTTTTTTTACCAGATAATTCTTGAATAACGCTTTTTCTTTTTTCCAGACGATGAGGTACCCTTTCAAGAACCTCACCAATATCGTGGACAAGGACAAGAAGGAAGATATCAGGCATATCCGGGAATGGCTGAAGCACCAGCAACATCTTCCCGATATATCAGGTTCCATTTTTCTTCTAATGATATCTCACATTTTGTTGATCATTATCATTCCTATTAGAATAAGCTGCAATACAAAGTATGCTCAAGTGATACTTCTCAAATACATCGTTGGATCTCTATTTTCATTTTTTTAAATTTCATTTCTATTATTATTTTGAGTAACCACTTCTTTTGGATATGGCAAAGTATACGAATATGATTTTATGCGATAGAACTTATTTACTTTGCAATTATTGGGGATTTAAAACTTCTCTTACATATTCAGTGTCATAACACAGATCATAGTATTTTGCGATCTATGTTACATATTCCTTAATCGATACGAGAAAACCTATGCTTTTATTGTCATGTACCATAAAGAACATATCTTCTTTGTCTTTTGATTTTAAACTAACCCTTTAACAATTAATATTTTAAATTAATTTAAGTATAAAAGCTCATTGACATCAAATCAACAAAATTAAATGCAGCCATCCTGTTATTTAAGGTATAACAAAATAAGAGGAGTAGGATAATTATAACAATAACAATAAATGCTTTAATATATTTTCGTAAGCCATCAAAGAGGGTAAAAGTTATGAAAAACTTAAATTTTATTATGAAATTTAAACAGTATTTCTGTTCACGATTTATTATAGGAGAATAGCCTAGAAAAACTTCTTTACTGGTTGATATGAACTGAATAAAGACGAGAATGTACAGCACTCAAAAAATAACTGGAGATTTGTATAAAGCGATAAAAGTCTTCAATCAGTTCTTCAACTTGTTTGTTTTCTACAAAAATAAATTTCCACGCCTTACAATAAATATTAGAATATTAATGAAGAATAAAGAATGAATTAAAAATTGAGAATGAAAAATATAAATTTATTGCATTATATTATTTTTTAACATTTCAATATGAGCTCATTTCAATTTCAATATTAAAGATAGCTCTTTAAGAATTGAAAATATATATTACATTAAAAAATGAATAATAAAGAATACAAAGTTAATTATTATTTTTTATAATCAATAGCTCAATAACATATTTCTATTATATGTACATATATATATCAGGTTGACCGTAGGAGATGAGGTGATGGTAAACCATTATACCACTATAATAGCAATCAAACATTTCATAAGAACCAAGGTTCGATTATAAATGATTTGAATGTATTCTAACCATGATCCAATTTAAAATATTAAAACGGTTTATATTGCAAAATAAAAATTAATAAATAAAAGGGGGGAGGAACAGTGTCGATTAGGAGTGAATAATACCATCCAAAACCCAATTTTTCACCATGAAGTTTATTTCTAATCGGCATCAGATGGATCAGGAAGGGTGGCAAATGGAATATCCTGATGGAAAGGAAAAAACAAACGAAATTCTAAATATTATTTTTATGAATATAAGATTCTCTCTGTTTAAAAGAGTGACGCTGGAACAACGCCTAGTCCCTACAACAGATGAGTCAAATTTCTTATTGAATGAACCAAAAAATCATCGGAGGTGCTTACTGAAAATTTATTACACTTTTGAAACTCTTTTCTCGAGGAACTCGTTCTGAAGAGAATCGAAATATTATTTGATATTTAAACTCAATAATAGTAATTGTTATTGCCTCCATCTAGATTGTGTGTTGGCTATTAGTTAGTAGGGTACTTGGTTCATTAACTTCATAGAGATATGTCAGGGACAAGTTGCCTATTTAGTATTGGTCGTTGACACCTTTATGGTATTAACCCATTATCTTCCCTTAATTCATTATTTAACGACCTCTTTTAGCCTTGACGCAGCGGCTAAGTACACCGTTTTGTATTTATCATCATCTGCTTAAGCTCATTTGATTCTTCATACTGCATTTAAATAAAATGCTAAAAGTTACAGGCCTGGTGAGAAAAAACGCATCCTTCCTTTTTTCTATACCACTAGCGCAACTTTGACATTATGCTTTAATAAGTTCAATAATGGGCACCTTTAGCTTTATATAACGATTTTATATAAACAGTTAAATGGGATTTTATCCAAATTTTGTTTTTAGAACCTACCTCTTTATAAAAAAAAAAACTCTCATCATTTCGATATAACTGTTGAAATTATGAACTCAACAGCGAAGAAACTCCAACAGTTTCAGAGTAATATTCTGAGACAATTTGTTAAGCATACTTCATTACAAAGAAAAGAGCAAAAACTGACAACATCCCTACAACGCGAACTGTCGACAATAAAGGAATTTATCGCACGGAAGCACATAAAATTCTTTGGTTGCCTCCAATACTGCACTAATTCACTATTCCAGACACAAACCCCAACAAAACGCCCACTAAAAAATTAATTTAAAATTATCTTAATCATTATCATGATTTGAAAGTTTTGATATAATCAATTTATTTTTCAAAAATAAAAACTATAGTCAAATGTATATTTTTTTTTTAATTTAAAATTTAATCAGTGATGGTGTCTGTGGCATATATAAAAAGTCTAGTGTAATTAATCGAGTCGATTAACTTGATTAATTTTGATTCAATTTTGGTCCAATCTATTCAATTCAATCGATTCATTTCAATCATTTTTCACGGAACGACCTTAAAGACCACGCGAATATCATTATTTTAAATTCCTTTCATTTCACATCATTCCCCTTTCTTATGTTCTTAAATAAAAATATCACAGTTTTGACATACATGTCAGAATAAAAAAAAAAAAATTAAGTATCCTTACTAGAAAAAGAAAAAAACCTGTTGAGAATTAAATTTCAAATCAACATCTAATTTATATTGCAATACGGATTCATATTAAGCAGTATATTTATTCATAATTTACTTTAATGTGTGAAAATCGCGACCTTCATCCCATTTTTTTTATCTAAAGTTTTTGTTGAATAATGAAATTAAATGCATCTAATTTTGATTCAATTTTGGTCCAATTTATTCAAGTCAATCAATTCATTTCAATCGTCCTCATTTTTCACGAAACGGCCTTAAAGACCACGCAAATACACATTAACAGCCTCAGATTCGTCAATTGACTAACTTGCTACTTACAACAAGAAAACTGGTGAGCTTTGTCATCAGACGTCAGAATCCCGTTTTCCAATCCATCTCCTTTCCTCATTTTCCGGTCGAAATGATTTTCAAATAAAATAAAAGAGATCGTACTCACCAATACTGCCCCTTATATATCAAAGAGACCCTAATATTTTAGAAATCCAAAAGGTTAAATCGAAACGCAATCGATCACGCAGTCGATTTCATTTTCATTTTCAGGACCTCTGGGAACATACATAAGGATCCTAATATGTTAGGAATGGTGAATGTAAAATGACTAAAACCCAATACTTGACTAATTCATATGTTAGATAATAATATAAAAATTGTTTTTTTGTTTTTTTTTATAGCGGTTGTAACCATTCAGGTTTCAAAGCAAACGGTAACGGATAAGATCTTTGTTTTTAAAACTAAACGTCGCAAGCTATCACGATTATCTGCTATTGTGTTTTTAGTATTCAGAGAGAGAAATGGCTACTTCATGCGCAGAACTTCAGCGACTCGTATCTATCAAAATATTCATACGGAAGTTATGACTATTGGCCGGATGCCCAAGCACGAATTCAGACCCGACTTGAATACGAAACATTCTTTATGCAAGAGTAACTCGAAAGTGATAGAGGATAGTTCAGCTCACGTATGTTAACTTTGAAGGCTGTCATATAAATAAGCGCTGGTAGTTTGTTTATATATAACATTATTCTAACTTATATTTACACAAACTATAATAATATTATTCGATATTGAATTAACCAAATAGACAATTGAATTTTCAAACCAAATTTATTGTTTTTGAATCTACCAACAGACAATAGATGCATTTAATTTCATTATTCAACAAACACTTTAGATAAAAAAATGGAAATAAGGTGGTGGAAAACACGATTTTCACACTTTAAAGTAAATTATGAATAAATATACTGCTTAATATGAATCCGTATTGCAACATTTATTAAATGTTGATTTGAAATGTCTTTAATTATGAACAGGTTTTTTTCTTTTTCTAGTAAGGATACTAAAATTTTTTATTTTTTTATTCTGAAATATAAGCCAAAACTGTGATATTTTTATTTAATAAAGAACATAAGAAAGGGGAATGACATAAAATGAAAGAAAGTGAAAATAATGATATTCGCGTGGTCCTTAAGGCCGTTCCATGAAAAATGATTGAAATGAATCGATTGAATTGGACCAAAATTAATCAATTAAATTGAATCGATTAATTACACTAAACTTTTTATATATGCCACAGTCACCTTAACTGATTAAATTTTAAATAAAAAAAATATTCATTTGACTATAGTGTTATTTTTCAAAAATTATTTAAAAAATAAATTGATTATATAAAAACTTTGAAATCATAATACTGATTAAGATAATTTTAAACAAAATAATATGAATTTTTTTTAATATATATTACTTTTTTTTAATTTTAATTTAAGAAATAATTCATAGTAACTTCAATTCTATAACATTTCTAGCCGGCACATACATAACAGTGGGATCAATGTTTTTATCAAGGCACAGCGGTGGTTCAGTGTTAATACTTACATTACTGACACTAATTCAAATTAATAAGGATTAAAGACAATGTCTTAATTCTTTTTAAAAAAATTATGATACACTAAAATTATACTTTCACTTTTCCAGAATCTCAAACAAAATAATTAATCAAACTAATAAATTTTCGATAATAAGTTTTTTTTTTTATTCATAATTGATGATTTACCAATAACCATACTCGATTCATGTCAATTAACACAAATAAATATTTTTACATTTATATGTAAAATATCTCCACAACAGACAAACATATATTTAAATTTTAACTTCGGCCTTCCATGCATTCCATAGCTAGTTTTGATCTTGATCTAAGTGTCTTATATCTGGTTTCCCAGAGTGAAAGTATGCTAAAAAAAAAAAATTATAATTGTAGAAACTGTATAAGATATTTGTTTTCAATTCAGGCAAAATTTGTAAAATTTTTGCTAACATAGTTGTGACCTACAACATAGTAGATATCACTACTCCAAATTCTTTTTTTATTTTATTTTCTACTCATTTATTTATTGCTACTTAGATTATAATACATTCATAATATGTAGTAAATTTGATCTCAGTTAATATGAAGTGTTACAGGCGTGTAGAGGAACTACCCATTTGTAGCACTCTAATGACGTTTTACATTAGTAGGTCTCGTGGCCATCTTCTTTTCAGGCGCCTCGAAGGTTTGTCAAGAATTGAAAAGGAAGCAAGATTAGAAACTAGTGGGTTTGGGTGGTTAGAAAGTTATTAATGGAAGGAATGATATATGGTTCGGTCTAGATCGGTTGCATATGGTCTTCATGTATGATTTTATTTGTGGCAAAGTAAGGAGCATTGGGGATTTTACGAAGGATTTTGGATTGTAAGGATTGGATGCAAGAGGAATTCGAAGGCTTAGTGGAGCCCCAAAGCTCAACTCCGTAGGTCCAAATTGGCCTTATTACAGTAATATGGATTAGTCTTTTGTAATAAATTGGAAGTTTAGACCATTTGTCCTGTAAGTGCTGTAATAGTTGATCTACGTGCAGTTTCCTGTCTTTTCAGTCTGGTGTGAGGGTTCAAGGTAAGTCGATTGTTCAGATATAGTCCAAGGTAGCGGATCTGTTCGACAAGGGTAAGAGCAACATTATTAAAGAAGAATTAAGGGCAGTCGGTAGGTTCACGACGATGGTTAAAGGTGAATTGATGGGATTTGTTGAGATTTATTTTAATCCTCCAATTACGACACCATTCTTCGAGGGCTTTCATATGGGATTGAAGAGTTTGGGATGCAATTAAAGGATTATTACTAACTGGGAACACACATGTGTCATCGGCATACGTGGATAGTTGGGTATAGACGTATAGACGGTGTAGTGGATGGGACCGAGAATACTACCTTGAGGAACACCAGCGAACCCAAATTCTTTAAAGTAATCTAACGTATTATTTTGTTGGCAATTGCCATTAGAATTTACTAGAATAACTCAATTTCATGTTAACTAAAATATGCCATAGGTGAGACAAAATTTTCAAAACTTCGGAGATTATTCGGTTTAACTCTTAATTGTGATTAAAAATTGTCGCCTCGCTTGGTTTCCTATATAATGAATTATTTAAATTAATTTTTTCTCAGTTGAGGTCAATACATTTTGAAATATCAGAATATTTTAGCTACCAAATTTCCTAAATTTACTAAAACGTTGATCTGGTCGCATTAAAACAAACAAATAGTAATTTCTATTGTGATGAAGTCACTACCATCATTGGATGTATTTGAAACTAGATGGTAGAATATTCTACTTGAAAAGTCGGGCTTGAACTCATCTCTACATCAAAACTAATTGGAACATAAATTCTTCAAAGTTTTTTAATTATTTCTTTTGAACAATTCGACACGGATGAGTCGTCATAAAATATTGAAGGTTCATTAAAAGATGATGCGGCCATCACGTCAGCAAGATAAACGTAGTTATCTCTTACACAAGAATAATTGTCCCCAAGGCAATTTAAAATTACGGGTTGTTGTTATTAAACAATCTTTGCATTAAACGGAAGTCTCTATGGATTCAAGAAATTTAAAAAAAAAGTCTTAAACTCTTTCAACGGTATGATGTTAAGAAAAAATGCATAATCAACTTAACCATTCTATATATTGGGTCAACGTCACTGGAGTAATCAGCTTTAGTTTTGAAAACTATTGACCGCAAGGAGCTAGATAGAGCCTTACACTTCAACATGAGGGCAGTAACCACCGCCCAGCGAAAGTAGTCCAGTTTAGTTTTATCGAAAGAGGTTCGGTCCTAGTTTAGTAAACACTGTGTTTAAAAAAAAATTTTTTTTTTCTTTAGTCTCTACCGAAACTACCGAAAAATAACAAACTCGTCCATGCTTCACTAATTGAAGATCAGTATGGTTTTAGGTGTTATAGAGCCCATTTTAGGTTTATTTGTCATTTCGAATGTGTAATAATTCTCACATCATTTTTCTTCGTACATGAGTTATTTGTAACGAATAGCCCTGATGATGCCTTCTGAATTGGCGAGAAAATATTACATTTAATAAGCTTCGATTTCGGATAAATTTAGTGGAAATTTCTTTTGGGATTGGTCTAGTTTGGTTCCTGATTTGTCGAAACATAAAATGTTGAATTAAGTTTTTGTTCCTTACTTTGTCACAAATCAAGTCATCCATCAGGACCTCAATATTCCATATGTTGCCGATTTGGCCAGAACCAGATACCGTTCCTTCCATAATAAACTTCTCAACCACCCAAATCCACTTGTTTCTAACCTGGCTTCTCCTTCATTACCTAATAATCCTCCTAGGCGTCTGAAAAGAAGATGGCCTCGAGATCTTCTTCTCTAGAAATGTTATTGGAGTTCTATCAGTGGGTAGATTCTCCACATGTTTTTATCATGTCACTATGTCACCTACAGCAAATTTACTTGTTGTATATATGTGTATACAGTTGTAAATATCAATAAATAAATTATTAAAAAAAAAAAAAAGTTTTTGTGTTCGGTGCCCCCGTAAGAATTGGACAATACTACAACAGGTGATTGTCGGACTCAAAATTTACAACAAATATTGATACGCTCTATGGCCAAATTCCAGATAGAAAAGCCGGAAATTTTATTTTTGTATTTTTTTAAGTGCCACCTATTTTTTTGTTATTTTAAATACTAAGCTTTAAGCAAGCAGCCTTGCTTTAATAGTAATTTTTTTAAACTTATTTTAAAGTTTTAAAAATTCTCTTTGAATGATTTAAATAAAAACAAGTTATACTCACTGTTTCCGAAATAAAATATGCATTCCATTTATACTAAATGAAGCTTATTACGTGAAGAGGTTTTTATCGGACTTTCTTCGTTCCACTTAAGTCCAAGTGGAATTTCTGTAGCTCAAAGGAAGCCTGAGAAAAACACATACGGGTAAAGTGTGATTAATATTTTTTTAAAAAGGATCGTTTTGCTATCGGTCCATCTGTAAGTTCCCTTATGAAGGATAAAGTGAAGCAAAACCATATTTCTGTGAGGAAATTTTATCTACTTTATGATGGAGCAATTGGATCTTCATTATTTTGTATAATTTTTGAGTGGTCGCTTCCTAAGTAGCAAAAAATGTGTTGTGGTTTTGGGCATCTCTTCAGCCATTATAAATTTAGTTAGGTGGTTAAAAATCTGTATGATAATATAAAATCGATTTTTTTTTTTTCTGCCGCTCCTCCGCAATTTTTGTTCACAGATTTTTAAGACTTGAACACATTCATAGAACAATTAAATTTCTTTTTATATGTTTTATAAACAAAAATGGAAGCAGGGTGAATAAGGGTTTATTGACTGATCTTATTTTCTCGAGTTTTTTTAAATAGTACGATGAAATATAGGAAGCAGTTGAAAAACAAATGTATATGCATATGTACCAATATCTAAAATTTTACGAAACAAAAATTACCTAAAAAGCAATGAAAGTTTTCATGTGATGCAAAAATGGTTCATATATGGCCAACAATTAGCCGAGCAGCTTTGTGGGTTTAATGAGGCCTTCCTGAGCTGGTTCTGGTCACAATTAGCCTCACCATTTCTTTATATGGAAAGTGATACTTGAGCTACATTGGAGTCATAAAATATAATCTTATTTTTTCCTATAATTAAGTAATTTACCCCGCCGTTGGTTATTAGATAAAGTTTAAAAAAGAGCTATTAGAAAACTAAGATCCAAAAATGAATATTGCCTGACACAATCTCCAATGTCATCTAATTGTAATTTATTTATTTTTTTATTTTAGATGAATATATAATGCTGTTCTTGCACAGCAATTACTTCAGCCTCGATAGAACCAAAAATACTATTAACTCATATTTCGTAGCGAGGGCTGAAAATAAAGAACTCTTCACGAATTGGGAAGTTGATGCATTAGACTTCGAAACTTAGTAAGTAGATTTATTTATATTTTTGTACTAATGGTATGTATATACAGTTGTAATGCATAAAGTATATATTTTTTTCTTTATTGTGTAATATTATATTCAGTCTTATATTAGACAGTGGTAATTGAGATAATAGAGCTCATTCGTACCATATTTATAAATGTATAAATTAAATTATAACAAAATATGGTTCGAAGAGAAAAAAAAAAATAAACGAATTTAAAATTAAAGTAAAATAATATCGTAAGCACAACCATTCCTATTTACAAAACTTACATTAATCCTTGGGAACTCCGAAGCAGGACTCCGGGAGATCCTGGCACTTTTCTCCCAACGCCATCACTGGTATTAAAAACCAGTGTAGGCAAAGTATAATTAGGAATATTGTTTTTATCATACTTAAATTTTGATAACTCTTGGATTTTATTACTTGTATTCGTCATTTTGCTATTTAGTTAAAAATTAAAATTTTTATTACAGTTAAAATTTACATTTTAACACAGTAACCGTTACTAATCATAAGCTGAAAGCTAGTAAAGCTATATTAACATATTTTTATTAGAAGTCGGTGAAACATGAAGTAAGCTAGAAATAACTTGTTAAAAAAAAACAAAAAAGTACCAGCTACAGAACTAACCCAATTTTATAACAATTTTTATCCATAGAATTTTTACTTAAATAGATGGATTGTTGGTGAGCTAGATTTTTATGAATGCTGTAAAATAATATTGTATATTTTGCACCAACGTTTGGATTTGTTGATATTTTGTATTTTCGACTCACTTAAGGAGACAGAAAAGTCTGAAGTTTATACCTCAGCTTTCTTTGGGTAAACATAAAAGAAAAAGTTACTGGTTCACACTCTGTTGTTATCTATGCATTTTTTCCCCCGAAAAGTTGTGCAAAAGTTCATAGGTAACCAGGGAGAATTCTTACCAATTTTAATTTCATTATAAATATCTGGGAACCAATAGCTGGTGCAATTTAAGGCTATCATCGTCGAAGAAATGAACCACTAAAATATATAAGAGTAAAATAAAAAAATTGTTTAAAAATTCTTTTAGAAAAGAACAATGTTTCTTTTTTAAACTTAATATACATTCTCGTTTGAAATAAAAGTAGAGTAAAATAATAAACAAATGCATCAAAATAGAAATTTTTATTCAATATGTTTAAGTCTGAAAGTCTGTCCCTTAGATCGGTTAGGATTATTTACACGCTTTACTTTTTTAAATTAAATTACTTTATATTTATCGCTCATAGTTCTGGAAACTTGGAAAATTTACTGGATCACTTTTAATCAGAATGTTGATTATGTTAACAGAAAGACTTGTAGGGTAGATGTTTCTTGTTTTGTTGTAATGTGAATGGGATTACGTTTACAATGTAACCTAATATCGCCTTTTCACACGTCAATGAAGAAAAGGCTCCGAAGGCAATGAAATTCTTGAATGGCTAAGATGTGGGGATTGTTTTTGATGCTCATTAAAGCACTGAGAAATTCGTTCAACAATTCGAACCGGAAATAATTATAAAGTATAGTTTACCTGAAATCATTTCAAGACGTTCACTGAATCTCACTAAATAATTTGCGATATCACTCTTGAATATCGATCAAGCTTTTTGCTTTGAGTCAAAGGATTTGAGCTGTTTGCTTGAGTCAAATCAAACATTATTCTTCTTGTAACTGGTAAGGCAAATGTTAATATTAAACTAGGACTCTTCAAATTAATCTTGGTAGATAGTGAAAATTCTATCCTGATTATTCTACAAATTAGAGAAATCTTATTAGTAATTTTCGTTAGTCTGGCTATTGTAAAATAGGGAACCAAAAAAATTATTAATTTTAAAAATAAGTTAATCGTCTTGTAACTTAAGAAATAGATATTTATCGACTTTATAAATTTACTTAGAACCTATTTGTGATATAATAGTTTCAAAATAACTTTCACCACCACCGACACATGAGTGTACACACGGAAGTGGCTCAAGTACACAAGCATCTGCTTATAATTCTGGTTTAAATTAGAGGGGGTTAAGATTGTATCATTCAGATAGTGAAAGAAGTTGAAAGAAGAATCTGGCAGATATTGAAAACAAGTTACTCAAAATGTACCTGATTCATACTTGGTTCTCTCTGTACTTTTTGGTTCTGGATATTTAGTTTTTTAAAACACAATATTTTTTTTTCCGGGAAGCTATCAGTTCGTCATTTTATTTTGTCAAATATGTTGGAAACTGCTATTCATAGGATGAAGGTCGTTATAAACCACTTAAAATTGAATTTAATTAGCTTTACTTTTGAGCACTAATAGCATAACAGTTCCTGAAATATCAAACTTATTTTATCTCACAATCAATGTCGATTTTGATGAAATTTTTTTAATATTCATTTTGGAATATAAATATTTAGAACCTTTATTATCGTACAACTAAATGACCATTGTATCATATCGAAGTGTAACAGCTTAATTTAAATAATATTTCAGAAAACTTAATTTGTTATTAGTATCTGGTTTAATTAAGGATTTGTGTAATAGATATTTTACCCACTTCCTTTACCTACGTGACACGCACGGCTTCTGAAGCGACTTTGTTCTGCCCTAGAAAGCAGACGTGTGGTTCAGAGGATGCGTGAGAGAGGCTAGGGTAAAACGCCGACAGTTGCTACAGACCCCACACTTGCATCAGAAGTGGACGGCCAAGATATCTTACCTCATCCCAGGTCCCATTCTCTTTCGAAATTCCAGAATTAGCAAACCCTGTAAGAGTCTTTCTACTTTCTAGCCGTCTCCTAACTTTTATGAGCATTCTTGATTTCTTGTCCTAGAAAAATAAACAAACCCTTGTGTAATTGAAGTTCCTCTTAAAATGTGGACCACTTATGTATTAAATTCTAAACTAATAAGAAGATATTAGTTTCAGTGTCAGTCATAGGACTGATGCTTCCCTGAGTTATATAATTCCAACTTTAGATTACATTAAAACATAACAGCTTTAATAGCTGATTAAATTAAAATATAACAAACGTGTTCAGAGTTTTCCAAATATTTTATTTTATTTTTTTAATAAACGCTTAAATTTCACCATTATTTGTACACAATTAGATAAAATACAGATTGCTGCAGGTAATTTTTGTGAATTTTTTTAACACCTTTTTAAATTTTGAAAGTAGTTTTTAAAAAGATAAATTTAGTTCTACACTAATCCTTAGAATTGAGAGCAACAAATTTAGTATACACTTAAGAAGTACGCCTGAGTTTAACTACATACACACGAGTCACCAACTTCATCTATACTTTTGAATTTTTTTTATATGTTCTCTGTTTGGTTTCATTAATTATTTTTAAAAAAAATTAATATCTTCTACGAACAGTTGTATAGGTATACTGAAGTGAATAAATTGGGACTGTGTAGATATAATGTTGTGTTTGAATAAAAAACAATTATAGTTATCAAGAGTACACTCAACATATAATCGAAAAGTTGAAATCCAAAACAAAAGGGGAAATAGTTCAAAACTCGAAAAGAAATAACAATTTACTGCTATGTTTGATGTAAAAAATAATTCAATTTCAATGGCTAAGATAATTAGTTCCCAAGGGGTTTTGAGGTGTAAAAACTAATATTAATTTTATTTCTCCTTTAATGACAAAGAGCAATGGGGATGATTATATAATAATAGATTTATTTCGTTTTGTTCAATAAGAAAATAATTATTGTTGATTGTATTAAATATATATATAGGAAAAGGAAAGCCAGATTTTTTTTTTGCTTCCTTGAAAACCATTAAACACAAATTTTTATAAAAATGAAATATTATTTGTTTCTATTGTATACCGACATACATTATACATTGTGTACTACTAAATATATTTTTTAAAAAACGACCTGGTAAAATATTTTATTAATTGACTATATTTTAATAATTAAATCCATTGAATATTTTTATTGATAGAAATTTGAGATATAATGCTTCAACATCCTAATTGATATTATTATTACAGCGAATTAGTTCCAATACCAAAAAGATCTCCTGAAGGCTTCATTGTGCTCCTATACAGACTGAGAGATCCTGATCCAAATAAGTTCATTTTCCAAGAAGGCCTGAGGGTGTTTTTGTCATTCAATGATCTGAGAATTTCTGAGGATGGGCTCGCTCCAGGGTACATTGTGGTATTTGACATGAAAGGTTGTTCAATGGGCCATCTTGCGAGGGCAACTCCTTACATGAATTACATTAAGGCATTTATGTTGTACATTCAGGTGAGGAAATGATTTTTTCTTCTTGTACTGGTAGATTTAACATTATATAACTATATTTTTTAAGAAATTGTTATGTGATTTTATGAAAATTGATACTGCACCAGAATATGATTATCTAATCATCATGAAATTTCTTTTCAAAACTAGCATCAAAAGCTGATCTCTAAGCAGTTGAATTATTTAAGCCATTCTGTAGCTAATAAATAATTATAGGGGCCATTCTTTCTGAATGTGTTGAACGCTGAACAAGCAAACTTTTACATTCAATATCACTTAATAATTTAACCAAATAGCTTAGCCTATCCATGGGTATCGATGAATATATTGGGGATATGGAAATTATTTTGATTATTGTGGAAAAACAATATTTATGTATACATCTTTAAGAAAATCATAATGTTTATGAAATTGTTTACTAAATATTTTTTATGAATTAGCTATTGGCAATGGGACATCATACTGGTATTGATAAGAGTTATGAAACCGAAAATTTAGCTTAATAAAATAAATAATAAAAGCTGTTTTTAGTTTTGTTAGCAATTTTTCAGTCACCATTAGTTTTAAAATATAAGTGCTTCCATCTGTTTCAGGAAGCTCACCCAGCAAGGTTGAAAGGAATCCATGTCATAAATACAGTTTGGTTTGTTGACAAAATCATGAATCTGGTAAAACCATTTATTCAGTCCGAAGTTATGGAGATGGTAAGAACATTTATTATATTTCTACAAATGTTTATATCCATTATAAAGTATGTATAGATAGCATTTAACAGTTTTCACAACAACACAGAATGTTACTAATTATTTGAGCGAGTTTAATAGTTGATACTTTAACATTGAAAGAAGAATTTGCGTATATTCATAAATATCCTTTCTAGGTGACCCAGAAATGTTTCGCTATTGCTATGTTTAAAGATTAATATAAATTGAATGAAGGAATAGGGCTTAAGTTAGCTTTAATTGATTACAATACATAACAAAGACCTAGATTTTAGGAGTTATGTGGTTATATGGTTATATGTTCATATTTTTGTTCTTTTCACTCCTGTCTATTACTATTATTTTATTTAATGTTATTTATTTTATTTTAATCATATGTTTTTTTAAAATCTAAATACATATTTATTTTTTATATTAACTTTTTTTAGTTTTTATCATCAATACTTGTATTTATCTCTATTCATTTATTTACTTTATTGTAATGGTTATATTAATTAAAGCTAAATATAAATTTATATTTATATAAAATAAAAAAAACATACAAAGTACCAATTATACTTTGAAACAGTACAATTTCAATATTTTTTAATAAACTAATTAAAAGTACAATTGAAATTGAAAAAGATACCATTAAAATATAAAATACTCATATTAATGTATGTTTATAGCTGCATTTTCATCATTCTCTGGATACCTTAAAACCATTTGTTCCTTTGGAGCTTTTACCAGAAGAATATGGTGGTGATGCCAAACCTGGATCTGTTATTCATGGTAATTTAACTGTAATTAAATAAATATAGTATTGGTACATAAGTTTGTGACAGTCATATTCAAATATGGGGGCAACGGGCCTGTCTGTCAACCCAAAAGTTGTGAGTTTGAGCACCGACCTTACCTGGTTTTTTTTTTTAAGCATATAATTATACAAAACTTACTCACAGCCCCCCTCTGGGCATTTCTGAGGCCCCGTTAGCCAATGGATGGCACTTGCAAAGAATAAGCGTAAGAGTGACGAATCCATCCTTATGAAAAAACCACTTCAAGAAACGTGCGATGTATTTCCTTAGTACATCACGCAAAGCCTTGGACCTCCACGGTCTATCGTGCCAATGATAATAATATTTAAATATGATGAATTTCCATTTTTGTCTCTTTTTAATATATTTTTCAAAATGAGCCAAAAAAAAAATTTTTTTTAATGAAAACTATATGAAAAGTGGTATAAATGATATTTTTCTTATACATAAAATAATATATTTATCTAATTTGAGAAGATGGTGAAGAGTGTGGTCAGCAAATATATAACTTATTTCTATGCAATAAATGAATAAAACTTATTTCTTTGCCCCAACGTTTCAATCTGAATTCAGGCCTTCATCAGGGTGACTTGGGTGGAATTTCCGTTGTCAGCACAAATAAATAAGTTTTGCTCATTAGTGTATCTTTGCTGACTGCAACCCACTCCCCTCCTTCTTCTCCTCATATCTACGTTTAAACATCAACACCTCATTATTTATCTGTCAACTAGATTTCTTATTTTTCATTGACATCACTTCTAAACTTTGTAGGCATTTATTTTCTACAAGTCTTTTTCATATTTCTGAAGATAATTTGTACTATTCTTTGAAAACTTATTTCTTCAGCTGACATGAATTTAGATGTAATATTGTTTCAAATTATTTTTGGGTATTGTTCATAAAATTTCATTAGAACTTCGAGCAAATAAACCATGGCTTTTTGGTATGTGGAGGGTCATTGCTAAACTATACTCTCACTTCAAGGTTCTAATGCAATATTACAATAAATATGGCTCTTTTGAATCCTCCATCAAAATATTCATGTATTCTTCCTATTTTTAATTCAATTTATAATTATAATTTAAATTTACGATGTATAATTGTGATAATTGATTCTTGTATATTCAGTAAGGAAGTACTCTTTTTCAAAATTGTATTCCCTTCTGGTTGAAAACTATGGATTATTGTTTCTTAGGCTACCAATATTTTTTTCACAAGTCACAACAGAGTCCCTTTATTTATTTTTCTTACTTATGGAATGAAAAAAATAAAAGGGGTGTAATAAAAAAAAAAGTAAATATTATATTACTTTAATGTGAACCGAGCAATAAAAAAGTATTATGTGTTTTTCCATGCACTTCCAACTATCTTCTCATTAGTTACTTAATTTTATTTTGCTTCTATCTTGTCTTTTAGGTAATATGGCTGCTGGTCACTGGTGCGGGGTATTACACAGAAATACTCGTACTACTGCTTCAAGTATAGCACTTTATTGATTTGTTTTTCTTTAATGTACAAACTTAGTTCTCTTTGTCTCATGCTGCCTCATGTAAGGATCAACACTGTCTCATTTCATCCTCTAAATCCCTGAAAAAGCTCCTTTTATATTCTGTAAGAAGTATAAACTTGTAAAATATACAACTTTCTGCCAATCTTATACAAAGTTCTTATCACAGAAGTAAGCTATAACTGGTTCTTAAGGCACAGGAATTGATGTTTTTACCTTGTTCAACAAGCTTGAAAGTCTTGCCCAATTAGAAGTCATTTTCCCAAGTACCTCTGGAGAACATATGTTGTTTCTAGCTGTGTTACTGACGTATTTATTAGTAATTATATACTGGTAAAGTATTTTTTCAGGCCAGCCTTGGAAGTAAGTAGTCGTCTCTCATTAGATCTATTGAATCATCATGTTTCCCTCCCTTACAACTAACCTGATCTGCATTTTCTCCACAATAAGACTAGAGGTGCTCCTTCAACTAAAAACTACATCATATTTTGAGGTCCTGTCTTGCAAGCACTAGTGCCTCCCTACAATCATTCCTTGGGTGTTCCCAACTAGATCTGCTGGTGCGAAAAAATCTGATTCCGAGTAGAGGGTGCATACCCGAGGATATCTATAATCATTGCATTATAAATATCCATTGTTGCTAGGTGTCTGCTCCTGATTCAAGTCCAGTAAGAGTAAAGGTTATAATACTTAAGCGGTCCAAGTGAGGTAGCTCATGTAAATTTTTTTCAACATAATTAGAAGTCAGTAGATCTCACATCTATATTCCTTTCTTTTAGACTTATTTTGGATGTTAGCTGTATTAATTTGATATAGTTACCAACAAATGAAATAACATTGCATTAAAAAAAATAAAACAGATAAAATATGAAAATATATGGGAAGTACTGTGTTCACTTGCATTCAGTAGATGCATAACTGAGAAAACGAATCAGTTATGTCTTAGTGGTCCTTTGGTGACATGCAATTTATTTTTATTTTGTGGTTTTTATTTTTTCACTGTTACAAAAGCAGGTTCCTAATTAATGAAAATATTTAATTACAGAAGAACACACCAAATTCATAAAAGAAGAATATAAAGAATGGCTTCTTGGATGTGGTTCATTACTTGCTGATCTTCAAAAAAGGCCTCAAAAAGATAAACAAGATATAATGCAAGGATCATTTAGATCACTCTCAATAGATTAATGAAACTACACAAACCTTTAAAGTACAAATAACAAAAAAAAAAATGATATTGTGGATTTAGTAAATCCAAAATTAAAGAAATATAAATCTCTCAAAAGTATTAATAGAGATTGATTTTGTAAATATTATAAAATATTTGCAAGCAAATTGCAAAGCATCACTGTACTGTATAATATAATCGTTATTTTTAAAAAAAAAAAGTGTATATTTTTACCACACATAAAAAAATCTATGTATATATGATGTTTTTGTTTATAAAGTATTTTATTCTATTAATTATTAATGTATGCCACATTTCTAGAAAATAGTGTAATATATTGTTTATTAGAATATTATTTTTTTGTTATTGAAATCATTATTGGTAATTTGAAGATTAAGGGAATTTATTATGTACATGTATTATATTATGATCATTTCGAAATATAATTATTATTTTTCTAAAGATGACCAATCAATATATAAAATTTCAGTTTTCCTATTAACATATATTTATTATATATTGATATATTTGTGTTTATACACTCACCATTGTAAAAATATAAATTTACAACAAAAATAAAATTCAAAATTCACAACACAAGTTGACATCTGAGCTAAAACCAATGAGCTAAAATTTTAAAGCAAGATAATTAATCAAAAATAACTTTTTTTTAGTTTAGTGAAAAATTTGATTATTAGTATATTAAACAAACTACTGGTTTAAGTGATAGTTTTGAACTACAAAAAATGAGGATAGTATTATCAATCCTTCTATGCATCTATTAGAAAGGGCTTCAAACTGGATGTGGATAGGAGAAAAAAATATTTAACTTTATAACTATACTGAGATTTTCATTGAAGAAAACAATTTTTGTCTGGTATTTTCATATATGAATAGACCAGAAAACAAAGTTTTATACTTTTTATTTAAATTATTCTTATAACTTTACATGTTCTAAACTTCTCTTTTTCCTCACAGGAGTTACCCTGCAATGGGAGATGTATTTCTAGCAGATAATTTTATGATATAATATGTATTAAAAAGTCATATTACTACAAGTAATGGGTGATTCTAAGGGAAGCAGCTATTTTCAGAGATAAATTTTCAAAGAAGTTGAGGTCTCCAAACATTTTTTTTAAAATTTAGGTATGTTCTTTGACCAAATATTAAGGTGATAAAGCATATTTGTGAGATCACTTTTAAGTTTAAAATTAATACTTCTATACCAGTAGTTCCTAACCTACAGAAGTCTGCAGACCACAATACCGGAAATTTAATGAAGTGCAAGCCACGGTAACTTCCGACTTTGAGCAAATAGGGTCTCCCTCGGTAAATATTTGAAAATAAGGCAGCTGAAAAGTGCATTTTCAGTTACTTTCATTTACCTGTTAAAACCTTTCAGATAACACTCAAACAACAAAAAAAATAATTGATAAAATAATTCAGACAATAAAGCCTCACAAATATATGTTATAGGACCCACCTGTGGCCCTTGCAACCCACCAATGGCCTGCAGGTGGGGAACCACTATTCTAAATTATTGACATCCTAGGTGACATATGAGCAGATACCTACCTAATTAAGTATACTAGATTTTAAACTTTATACCGGACATAGTACCATCAATTCATGTACATCAAAGTGAATATATGCAAAGAGTAAATTTAGTAAATATTAGCAGATAAATAATAAAAAAATAAAAAGAGAGGAGAAGAGAAAGAAATGCTTTATTCATTCATGCTGCCCAAATGCATCGGGTTACCACATTACACAGCATACTGATCAATCCGTGATCGGACATATATAAATTACATATTTTTATATGATATATTATAATAGAAAGATAACATTTTTTTTCCCCACAGTTTTCTTGTACAATTAATACCAGTCTACAAACTAAATACAAGTTTTTCAATTTATTCCTTTTTTTCTTTCCCTTCCATTTCACAACCCTTATTTCATTTGATCAATAAATTCCCTTATATAACAAATATTAAAAATAATAAAGTAATAAATAAAACAACAAATAAGATATGCGATGCATACATGCCATCTCTCCTCTGGATAACTCCCCTCCTCATTAATTTCCATGAATATGGTGGTGGATGATTCCCAGGGAGTCAAGTATTATATTCTCTGCCATCCTAGCCATGTCCTGGACATCGACCCCGAGTTTCTCCATGAAGCTCCTAGTTGTGTTGGGAATCGTTCCACGGGCTCCGAACCAGAGGCCTCTCACGTTCAAGTCTCGTTCTCCGAAGCCCTCACGGAACTTCTCCTTGAGGAAAGGGATACATTTATCATAGATTTCCTTCTTTTCCCTATCTACCTTATTTGCCTGGTCAAGGTCGTTATTTTCATATCTCACGGTGGGATCCAGAATGATTGCCAACTTCCCCTTCTTAGGAAAAGCAACTATATCCGCATATCTTGTGGATCCATCCATATCTACACAGTAGACCTCATCAAAGCAGGCAAAATCTCTTTCTTTTAGGAGCTTCATTAATTCATATTTCACTCTATGATGTCGGCGTGTTATGAGGAGGGAGTTGTTGGGATATTTCCCCAGCACATATTCTGGCGTTTCTGGCTCTCTGTTGCATTTGCGACAGAGGGACCCAACTTCTCTATCCTGTCCGCTGACACCTGGGACTCCACGTAGGGCTGCATAATTTATATTCAATTTCAGGGCATTGGACCATTCAGAGCTCGTCAGTATTTGTTTATCATATATAAACTTATTTGCTCTCGGGGTCTCTTTGAAATGGTGTACTCCAATGCCCTGCCACCTGCAATTAGCCTATTCCTCGAAAGAATTTTCATTTAGCGACTGTTGTAGAGCTTTCACACTCCGATGCCCCTGATCAACGCTCAATCTTTCAGCACATTCAGCAATCTCGGCTGAACAATCGAAAGTGGACTGGAACAGAGCATCGGGTACATTTGATAGCCGCTGAGCAATGGACCAGTGTTGTAGGGGAGCCTCCCATTGGCATCGGATCAAGCCTAGATCTCGGTAACTCCTCGGAGCATACTACATCACCGTGGAGGTGTTCGCAGGGAGTCCTATAATGGCTTTAACACTTCTGCGATATATTTCTATGGGATGGTCCCATGGTATAGACAAATCATCAATGAAATAGACTTAGAAGTATCATAACTGGTATTTAAAAAGGAAATAGAAGGAAAAATTTAAGTTTGAATAAGTGAAACATGAAGCACATTAATAAAATGTCCTACTAGGATGATAATCTCCTCTCCATTGTTGTTTAGAATCTTAGGTCTGAGGATCATGAAGGAGAGGTTATCCCTAGACAGGAAGGCTGTCAGGACCAAATAATTTTTTATTGCACCATGGAATGGATATATTTTTATAAGCAAAGTTCTTGGAGCTCATATAAAAACATAATTTTGTTGTAATCAATGGATTAATATTCATTACTATCATTCCAGTATTAACTGGAGCTGAAACGTCTTTTAACTTACTTTATGTTTAGAATCCAAGAATTGGTTTTGTATCTGAAAGGTATAGTAGATACAGATTGTTTTCACGTTTAGTATACAGAAGAAGCTGTTAAATATTTAATAACATAAATCACCTGAAATATTAGCCATCTGAATATCTGAATGTATATCGATACTTCATTTAAAAATAACTGGAATTCAGGTTTTAAGATGTCTCACCTGATATCTACAATCACATCAAGATTACCCTCACCTTGAGAATCACCCATATATACCTCATCATATATGTTTTACAACAGATTATAAAAAGAAGTAGATGTATAAGGAAGAAAATAAAATAATGGATTAAATATGTACAATGAAAAATAAATTAATCATAAGGAGCTGTTTGTGTTAAATTATTTAATTCAAAGTAGTCAATGGGTCAATTATCATTGAATATTTCAAACAATATAAAAAGAATCAAGAAAGGGGTCCAACATAGCAGACTCTGAAGAGGCTCTTCAGACATCCTTGGATAAATGGAATGAGGAACTGAAGATAAGAGGTTTGTAAATAAACCCTGACAAAAGCAAAATTATGTATGTCGGAAGAGAAAAAACAGAGTCTAGGGTTTTGTGTAATGGTGAATCCCTAGAACTTAAGAAAGATGGTAAACTAGACAAGAAGGTTCTAAATCGAGTGAAGAAGGCCAATGGAGTGTACTATCAGATTTCCAAAACTCTTATAGGCAAGCAAGAAGTTAGCAGAGATGCCAAAATACAGATATTTAAATCTGTGTTCCTCCCAGTCCTCCTGTATGGATCAGAAATCTGGACAGCCCTCGACAAGCACGTAGGAAGGATAACGTCAGCAGAGATGAGATTCCTCTGAAGAAAAGTTGGTAAGACCAGGAAAGACTGTCAGAAATGAAAGGGTTAGGGAGGATCTGGATGTTAAATTAGTGCGAGACACAATACAAGAGCGGCAACTGAAGTGGTATGGACACGTCTGTAGAACGGACAATACCAGAAAAGCCAGGTGGTATTTGGAAGCAAGATGGCCTCGTGGCAGACCCAGGTACATGTACTCTGAGTACATTGGAAAACTAGGGGCAGCAAGAGGACACACCATCCTGGAGATGAGAACACTAGCCAGGGACAGGGACCGGTGGGCAAGATGGACTGAGACTGTGACTCCACACTTGATGGCACACAGAAGTTAGAGGAAGAACCAGAAGTATTTTATTGGTTCTTTATTTTACTTTATAATTATTTTTTATTACTATTAAATATCATAAATAGAACAAATGTCTGTGAATAGTAACCATGTTTTCAAGCTTTGTCTTTTGGAAACTTTATATTGCTTATCTAAGCTTTGCCAAAGAACTGAGCTATATTTAATCATAACAAGAACTGAGCATAATAAATAAATATAATTTAAATTAGACAATAACCATTATATTAACAATTAAACTATCATATGTTTGATATATCTTACAAATGTTTAAGATATGTTAATGTATGTAAGCAAGTAAATTATCCACAAAACAAAAACAAACAACTCTTTGAAATAGTCAACTCTTCACAAAAATACAGCATAATGAAGTTTTACTTTTGTTTTTTCTCATTTTCCCATGGAAATGCATTCATTTTTGGGTAAATTAATTATATGAATAATTCAAAATCTATATATCTCCCGGAACATTCCAGATACTTGATTGAAGGATGATTAAAATTTCCAATAATATAAACTAAAAATTAATATCTTTAACAAACCAATATTAGTGAAGATATAGCAAGGAATAATTGTATAAGTCTAAGCAGCAGAAGTGGTATGAAAAGTCATGTCAGTGGACACACCAAATATTTAATTTTATAATACCTAAATGGATTATCATAATCATCAACTTGGTTATCATGAAATTCTGGTCAATGATAGTAATGGAGTATAATAATAATTTATTAAATAAATCAAAAATTTGTATCCTTTATTGTCTCAACACTTTTTTATTTTCACCAGTCCAACGTTTCGGCCATTTTAGCCATCCTCAAGGACATCTTCAATTATAATTTCTTCCTCACATTAATTTAACGTTACTTTTGCAGGCTATTCTGCCCAGGTCATTTCCTTTATTATAAGTTAAAAGCCTATTTTTAAAAAATAATTAATATTTAATTCTTCTTATATAAGATTATCCACAACAAATTCACTACCATATAACAAACCATTTATAATAAATTTTACAGATTTTTAATTAAAAGCTATTTTTCTCATTTGGGTTTACACTCCTAATATTTCGAAAGTAATGAAAAAAATCATACACATTGCAACACATCCATCATATTATGTGTGATACCTTGAGAAACAACTTCGGTGGTTATTGCAAGACAGCAGAGTTGGACAAAAATTAGTTATTAACAAAACTATAACTAAATTGTCCTGGATTAAATTTTTTACTTATTAATGGTTCATTAATAATTGTAACATTGTACCATGTTAATTTAGTCATAGTTTCATTTATAACTAATTTTTGCCCAACTCTGGTTAGAAGCGTGCATGTGGAGTAATCAGTTAAATTTTCATGGTTATATTGAGGAATATGCATTCCTTATTTATCTCATCCCTCATAAACCTTTTGAGGCTAGTAATACTCGAGATCAGTTTTTCTACATTACTATTAATGGATCAAAGTAATGGCAAAAATTCATTCATAAATGATACTTATAAGTAAAATAATAAAGAAAAAAAGAGGTCAAACATGAAACAAGGGAAATAGTAAAACTTTCTCTTCAAGATCAAAGGGCAACCGTTTTTGATGTGGAAAATGCTTGTCAAACGAATGAGAAATAGAAAAGTTTTCAAATCAGAAGCAGCAAGTGCACTTGGGTGTAAATGAGCTTAAGTAGTAGAAGGTTCTATGCAAACATAAAAAAAAAATCAAACTTTTATGCCGAGGGTACTAAATGAAAAAGGGAAATCAATTTTACAAAATTAGTTTCCATGAAAGGTGTTTAATGATTTTTGATAGCAAGATACAGTTTCCATAAAAATAATGGGAAATAAAAACGTTTATCAATTGTATAATAACTAACAAAATGTTTACAGTCTGTCAATACTCTTTCTAATCCAAGAGAAATTATGTCAACAAACAAAAAATGGAAATGGTACAGGTGTGGTCAAATAAAACTCAAATAGTAAATTGGTGTACTATTTTTATTTTAATTATTTATTTTTATTTTATTATAAAAATAGTACATCAATTTACTATTTGAGTTTTATTTGACTGCACCCGGACCATATTCCATTTATTGATACACACGGCCAATCAGCAATCTTCCAGTATGTTAACAAACCTTTGAAAAATAAATAAATTAATTTAACTCCACATCCTATGTCATCAAGGTACAACTTCAGGAAATATTAAAAGAAAGAAAAGGATTTTTTTTACCATAATACCTTCATAAATATTTATTACTAAAAATACAAATTTAAATAACTTTATAAATTTATAAACTTATAGGCTGTTAAGACTGATACCAATTGGGCATAAAAGAATTTAATCTTTATTTTTTCAATAAAAAAAAATACTGCAATTGTAATTGTGAAATTTTTATGTAATCATAACAAAAGTGTACTTTTTGAACCTCTACAAAGCATCAATTAACCATAAAATAATTAAATATATATATATACAATTTAGAATTCAAAATCTACAGCCTTCATGTGGCCAAAAAATCTTACTCAACCTTATCTAGTTGTTGAATCATACCAAAAAAATGCACCTTTTATTAACCTTAATAAAATTTATATTTATCATACACAGCATCGAAAACACCTTTTTGATTTTGACAATAAGAAACTTGGAACAATAAGAATGTAATCAAAGTGATCAATTTAATCCAACTAATATAACGTAACATTGATCGGTTATTTATTACTTTAATAAATCATGTATAACATAACATGAATAAACCCAAATTTCGTTTAAAAAAATCATCATTAATGATGTACTTACACAATAGCTGCACTAACCATGAAATAAATTCAATCATAATAAACAATAGTAAGTGAATGTTGAAAAATAAACATAACTTTAAGGAAGACTATAAAACAAATCCTCAAAATATATTATTCATAATATATATAAAACTATAATATCACTGATACTTGGTGCTCCTCAAACAAGATAAGCTTAGACATAATTGTATAAGAGGAATGCTTAAGGTCAAAAAGGATCCAAAAAAACGATATTATTTACGCTATTCTATTTAATTTACGATTTTCATAATTAATAAAGAATAAGGCATAATGTGACATAAAATATAACCACGTGTCTCATATGTACATATAGAGTGATGTAAGCTTTCACCACATTTGGATATACATGATTAATATTGAGATAAAAAAATGTACAAAATATTATAAGGAAATCAATCATCAGATACTCATAAGCAAATTATACACTCACTTTATCAATTATTCATCATAATAGTCTTCATTTTACAACCAAAAACTGGAATTGAAATTAAAATGGTTGTTGATACTAAAGAAACTAAACAAAATCAATTTGGAATAAAGTCATATCAATATTTGTTGTATTAAAATTTATATTTTACAACAATAGTACCTAACACAGCAACAGCGAAACTAACTGCTGCAACCAATGTAAATGTTTTATAATTATTTTTATTATTTTTCTTTTTCGATTCTTCATCAGGCTGGTTACTACTATTTCCCATCATTTTTTTGTAAAGTTCACGTTGTTTCGAATTGACTTTCCGTTGGGCAGCCATAAGAGAAGAGAGTTCTTGCTGTAGTGTTTGTGATTCTGGTTCATGAGATAAAGCCTGCTTGATAACATTTATACTTTCCTGCAATTCACCTTTTTCTTTCAAAATCTTTGCTTTTCTGAAAAGAGCTTTAACGTTTTCAGGTTGTGCAGCCAGAACATTATTCACAGACATCAAGGCAGCATCGAATGCTGAAACTTTCATCTGAGCAGCGCCTAGATTGTTGTAAGTTTTCAGCCGTTCTTCTAACAGTTTATGTACATCTTCTTCACTATGTGGCTCTGGAATATCAGTATCATCTAAATAGTCTAAGGCTCTACGGTAACAATTAATAGCTAAGGTGTTTTCATCACGTGAATACCACCAATTTCCACGTTCTTTTTTCTTAAGGCCATTCTTGATTCTATCCATAGCATTCAAATTATGGATTGGAGGTTCTTCTTTAACATCTAATAAGGTAACTGTATAAATGAGATTAGCTCCAGGAGGGATTTCAGGCCTTTTACCTAATGAGCCATAACCAAATCTGGGAGTTATTTTGATCTCAGCAACCTCGCCTTTATCCATTAATGCTAAAGCAAAGTCTAGACCTTGAATTACTTCATTGTCACTGTGATTAATTTCTAAATTTTCATGTTTTTCAACAATACTTCCATCTTCTAAACATCCAACAATATTTAAAACACAAATATCAGACTTTTGAGGCCTTGAATTCGGTATACCAGGAGTTAATACTTTCTTCATTAAGTGTCCACTTCCTAAAATATCCATCCATTCTTCTTCAGGATCCTTGTTTGCTTCACTGGAAGACTCTTCAACAGTAGATACATTATTTTCTGGTGGACTTTCATTTGAATTTTCGATTCTATCAGCAGGCGTTTCATGATCATTCTCCATCAATATTGAGTCACTCCCCTTACTCTTACTTTCATTAACAGGTGTAACAGTACTGTTGTCTGGGCTCTCCAGATTACCAATTTCTCCTACATTATCATTATCTTTACCAAGATGATCTTGGGTTTCAATATTGCCATTTAAACTAGTATCACCACTATTACTCTTTATCACATTACCAGTACATACATCATCTTCTTTTTCCTTTAAGGTAGATTTAAGATTTATTACAGATTCATCAGCATTAAATGAACTTGAAGTTGATTCAGCACTAATAAGATGAGTGGAGGAATCAAAATCATTCAGAGAGGTTAAAGAATTCAAATTGCTGTGTTGAACTAAATTTTGATGAGATGTATTTTTTACAGGTTTATTTTCATTTATAACATGTCCTTCATTTTTAACAAAATCATCTGATTCGCATGTCAACCTCTCCACACCTTTTTCCAGTGATTGATGTGAACTATCTTCCATCGGCTCGGTAGTTATTTCAGCCTTAGATGCTTGGGCGACAGTTTCATTAGTATCTACATTTTCCATTGTTCACTGTCGGTTAATTTCCTACAATGAATAAAGTCAAATTACTGACAAACGTAAAACAACACTGAACTAACCTTAGCCTTAACTTACACAGATGAAACCTACCATACAACTGCCTTTTCACGTTCCAATTCAGTGGAGTCAGCCTGATAACGATAAGGGCATATCTTTAATTTATATGGGAATGTGGCCAGGTACTGGAACTAAGCAGAATTTTTTTTTATGTTTTTCCATATTTAATATGCGTGTATTTGTAACATCAGAAAAAGTAATACATAGTCTATGTCTGTAACGTTCATATGATATTTTTCCTGAAGTTTGTTAAATAAAAATTAGAAATTATAAGTATTATATAGTAATTTTCTGTTATTTTTTTGATACCAGAAATTGATATTTAGTACGAAATTAAGGTCATTTCATTGTTGCTGTAAGAAAGGGAAAATCTTGGTTGAGATTCCAAGAGGATATAGTAGTTCGTTACTAGACTTAATGAAATCGGTCGACTTCGACCAAATGGGTGCCTTGACATAAGGGAACCTTTCAGATAAGAGAACTTATATCTGAACATTTTTGGGTTATCAATAGAAATAAACTAGGCATAAGTCAAAATCATTACTTTATTGATTATTTGAAATATTAAAAACATTTTTTAAAAAGTTAAACATTTATTATAGTACTTATTACCATTTATTAGTAAAATCATGAATTACTTCTTCACAGTCAATTTCTCGAAGTGCATCTCTTTTTATGGACATAAGTGATAAGCTAGTCACATTAATGTCATACTAATAGAGAATAAAGTTGAATATCTGTTGAGCTTTCAAGGTTACAATGTTTTATCAGATAGCAACTGATTTGTTACATGCTTTGATAACTACAACTGCTTGGATCAATCTAGCTTCAGTCCTCTAAACGTCTTAAATTTTTGTTCTAGCAGCTTTTTCTTTTTTCCTTGAGTTGTTTTAACGTTTACTTTTTCATCTGAAATAAATTCTGGAGTCTGAAGGAATTTCATCGAATTTGCCAAAAAAGCAAACCTTTGAAGATCAGATTCATTTTAAAATTTTTTTTCCCCAAAACCAAATTGGCCATAACTTCAAGAGAGTTCTCCAGTCTACTCCCAAATGGGGACATATGTTGGGTGGTAAGTGAAAGTTATGTGATACACGCAATGCATAGGAGTTCTATCCTTAACATCCAGCTGCATATAGCTAATATCTTACACTAGGGAAAGTATATTTGCACATTATTTTGATCCATCATGATGCGTTAGTTGATGACCGTGGCTTTTGTTCGAGAAGATAGTTGGGAGTGCTATCAATGAATAACACAAATAAGTAAAACTTTTATCCAGAATTTCGGTGACTTAAGACCATCATGATTTTTTGTATTGTATAATTTACGATTGCTGATTTCCGGGAACTTATAACACAGTTATTGTATAGGATTTATTTTCAGATGAAGAAAAACCCTTCGCCTCCTACTTACTCTTTTTCCTTATTTTCAACTTCCTCTCTCTACATCCTCTTAGTTCTTCCTTTCCATAATTTGTGTACATAAGGTGCCCGTGTTACTGACAAGAAACAGTTGCCAAAGAATACTAGAAGATAAGTTGTACATTGTATTCTGTAGATAGTAGTCTACTAATCCGGTTTTAAAGTTCCCTTGGCTAAGTGAGATAATTCCAACATTTTACCAACATATCGGCAAACCAATACTTGTTCAAAGAGTTAGATAATTTCATCTTTGTTGGTAGAATTTTTTTCAATACAAAACATTGTGCACACTCAGTATTTCTATTTGATTTAGATTCGGTAGGCTATCGTAGTTGGCTAGAGGGGAAGGCGGTACTTTTAGGGGCTGACAAAATGTCACTAAATAATAATAAATTGTAAAAATTTTAACGATCCCATTTCATGACTTTTTTATTTGTAACCTGTACATATACGATAAATATTTTTTTAGAATAAATCTATATTTTAGTCAACTTTTACAACTATGTCAGTTGTTCTTTGCACTACCATCAGCGAAACGTTAATTAACAATAAATAGTTTTCTTTTATTATACCTTTTTATATCTTTATTGACCGCCACTCGGACTATCTTCCTCCAATTTATATTAATCATTGTATATGCAATGAACTTTAGGTATTATAAACGAATATATTAATAAAGGAGGTTACGAAAAAAAAACTAACTAACTTTAGGTAATTTTCCTATATTTATTTGATATATACCTTGCCTTAAAAATTTATTTTGTATGTTTTAAGCAAAAAATTATTAAACAAAAACATTGTGGTTTTGAAATTTTTTTGTTGCAAAATTTCAGATTTGTATTACTACCCCAAAAACATAATGTAAGCAACTTAAAATAAATAATACATCATATTTTCTATCTCAAGCTCTTTTTGAGCACCATTTTGCCCAGCGGTTCTCAGTGTGTATGCAGTGGCACCCTAGGGTGTCTTATGCGTTTGCATAAGATTATTGTAGCCCGCGAAGGGTGCCAGGAAATTTTCTTTGCTTAAGAAGGATGTCATGGCAAAAAATATTAGGGTAAATATTTTCTACAGCTTATTGAATCTATTGCACATTTGGATTTGACCTATTGCTCAAAAAAACCTCAGATTCTTCCAAACTGTTTTAACATGAATTGTAAGTAATTTCCAGATATTTATCAAAAAATAATTTGAGATTCATGTAAATTACTTCAAAAAATATTATTTAATTGTGGAAAACATAAAAAATCAAGGAAAATTAATTGAAAAAGGCACGGCGCATTACCTGAGACATAACCGATTCGTCCTGCTTCACTTTGAACTTTTATATTCTATGCATAGAACAGATGAAGGAAGGCCAGAGCGGAATGGAACGGGCGGACCCGTGGAGTGGAGGGCTCTCTATTACTTACTATTTTACTTTCCAAAAGTGGGCTGGACTGGAGAAGAGTCCAGTTTCAGTGAGTGCCTGCTTTAATCGATAAAAAGTGTAGTTTTATTTTAATACGTCACCCTGGACGTGGTATACAAGTAGGTTATTTGGTTATATTTTACTGAATTATACTGAATCTGTGTCGAGAATAACCTGATGTGATACGTGATGGTATAGTGAACTTCATTTTTATTGCATTCAAATTTATGATAAAATTCAGCAGTAATGGCAGCCATTCAGCTTATATGGTGATAATAACGAATAAAATATAATTTAAAAAAATATATTTATATTTTGTATAGTTATTAAATTTAAAATTTATTTTAATACAAATGCTAAGCTACTGATGAAGAAGATTAAAGTAGTATCCTTTATTCTCCATTAGGTGTTTTCTGGCCCCTTCCTCTATGACAACACCTGAATGAAGTACAACTATCTTGTTTGCTTTGCGGATCGTCTAAAGTCGTTGGGTTATCACAATAGTTGTCTTACCAACTGAAGCTTTTCCAACGCTTCCTGTACAACCTGTAAGTATTTTAAAAATAAAAGCTTACACAGGAAATGTCTAAATTCAATAAAGAATATTTCTGGTTCCATTAAAGTCTACATAGTAAGATTACTTTATTAATTAGTAACTATGATTTTAATACAAAACTTTACTTTCTGACTCCCCGTGTCGAGCGCAGAAGTAGATTCGTCCAGAAGTAGTATCTTTAGATTTCTGAGAATAGCTCTGGCAATTGAAATTCTCAGTTTCTGTCCACCGAATAACTTTGAACCTCTTTCTTCAACTGAATTGTCATATGCCTAAAGTAGACACACTAATCGATGAAAAAAATTCAAGAACAAAGAAAATTATTTCATTATTTTAATGTGATAAACAGTTTTGCAAGATAGTATAGTAATTAATGAGATTATTACTGTTGTTACTTGACGTTAATTTATTATCACATGAAATTCGCAACCTTTATAAGATGTCTGAAACCATTAAAAGTGTTGTAAAAGAAATAAGATGGGAGATGAAGAAACCTCTAATGATTGGAGGAATTAAGGAATAATTTTAAGAAGTTTTTCGGACCCCTCTGTTAGAGTTGGATAGAAATGACCACTACTACAGTGGCGAAGTACATTGCAGAATGGACTCTACAGTCTGATATGAGCTCCGACTACTGTGTCGTGGCCTTTAGTATTGTAGCGAGAGAAGGCGGTGCCATAGCTATTAAGGTTAGGTATTCGTGACCCAATCAGCGAGTCGGTGATACTTTTCCAGTGCAGTTGAGTTATTATTGCAGGAGATGGCCCGGTAAAAGAGGAGACAGACATTGACCACAGAGTGACCATGCTGATGGATGCCATCACAGAAACGGCATGAATTCCCCATCAGCGCCGAAAGTGAGAGTACGTCCTGTCCCATGGGGTTCTCCAGTTCGGCTTAAGGGTGACTACCAAATGACCAAGAGTTCAGAGATGAAATGAAAGACCGTCACGATTGTATCGGTTCGACGGGTATTCCTAAAAACCTTATGGAGATAGTCCAGGATCTCATTATGAAGGAAATAAGGTTAGAAGGAGAATACAGCCGTGGAAGTTGGTCTCAGTAATCTCAGAACTATGGCTCTGGTTCGGTTAGGAATATATCTGGTCTGTTGTAAATAAAAACAACGTTTAATGAAAGAGCAATGGCAATTAATGTGTTTATGGTTAGCTTATTAAAATACTTAAAAAAAGGGTGAATAAAAAAAAAAGTGTCCCACTTGAGAATCTAGTAAACTGGGAGTACATCGGAAAACAAAATTTTAATACAGTAAAAATTTCCATTTAACTTTGAAACTGTTTAATTTTTTTTTAAATCTGAGGCCATGAGAATCACTCAAAATACAAATCGTGGGCAGATTTTTGTTTCAGGAAAATCATATCGCTGATTTGCTTAAATGGCGACACATCTTATAAAAGAAAAAGTTTGATTTAGATTTGAATTCTGATGTATTCCAAAGATATTACCGCAGACTGGGATTACTTTCAACAACAGAATTATCCTCTAGGCTGTTCCAAAGTTAGCAGCTTTGTCACAAAGTAACCACAGTCCACAGTAGAATCTATAGAATACGTTCAATGCGAAAAAAAAAAGAAGAATAAAAATGCCAGTTATTTATCCAAAGCAGAGATATCTAGATTTAATCAGAAAAATAAAATATATATAAGTTCAGTTTATTGTTGGATCTCTTCATGTAGAGTATATTTCTTTACATTTATAAAAAAATATAATATTTTTACAATCTGAATCACACAAATTTCTTTCATAAGAAAAATTTAAATAAATAAGAAATAAAAGTTTAACCTACCTGCAGTAGCTTCATTATAAAATCGTGGATATTTGCAATTTTAGCAGCTTCTATGACCTTATCCATTTCAACTTCTTCTTCTAAGCCATAATGAATATTTTCTTTAATTGTCATATCAAATAAACTGGTTCTTGCAATGCAAGGCCCTTTGACTCCTCAAATACCTCACATTTATGGTGTTGATGTCGTTTCCATCAATTAGCTAGAAAATAATCAATAAAAGTACGCAATAATGTTATAATATTGAATATTAAGAAAATCCATGAAGGGTTATGAAATTAGCAGCCAATGTATTAGGGAGATAACGAAACTAATTTTGAGTTTTCCATTACATCAATAGAAATTTTTGTGTCATTACATCAATAGAAATTGTTAACAGTATGATTACATATTTCATCGCCGTGCAACACACGATTGAATGATAGCGTCAGCCTAAAGACACTAGATTTCAGGACACCAGTAGAGGAAAGTGTTTTCCTCAATAGTCCAGCGACTTTTGTTCAGAACGATCGTTTCCACACTAAAAGGAGAACTATATTTTTTATTGTTTTGTCTGTTGTAAGGGGATGAGAATATTAAGTGTATTTAGTTTTCTAAATGAATGGCTCGCGTTAAAGCACTGCAGGACTTGGAAGTATAACAAGGTTGTAGCAATTTATTACCAAGTGACATACTTTTGTAAATTTTATTTTAAATGTGTATGTCCTTAAAAATTATCATTGCATAGTTATTACCTTGACATTGAGCTGTCAATATCTTGTATTGCAAATTAAGTAACTTAGCAAAAATGAACAAAATCACTTTTTTTTTTTTTTTTACAACAAATATAATTTTTTTTAACAGTTGTTTGCTTCCTCACTGCCAAAGGTAGAGAAGCTTTGTATTCATGCAGCAAGTGAAAAAAAATACGTCTTTAGAATCAAAAATTTTCATTCGCATTATACATTCTAGATGTCCAGCAACAAATTTTATTTCGTGTCAGTCTTTCAGTCAATTTTTTTTCGGACATAATGGATTGAACCGTTATTGAAATGTTTTAAAATTGTAAGGGATTGTGCGGGGTGGTATCGACCTAATTACACCCGTCGCATTCCGGCCACTACTTTCGCTGACGCATGCGTAAACGAATTTTCCTCAGAACACCATTTTTATGGAAAACGACTTTTTCAATTTGGTCCAAATTTGGAGGACTATACACTTCAATTATGTTTAATCTTTTGTTTTTATTTATCATTGACGTTTAATATTTATGAGAGGATTCATTTTTAGATTCTATCAAGTATTTGAAACACCAGTGCTAAATCTTAAAAAATTACAATATTTCCTGAGTTAGTTATATAAAATCTCTCTAGAAGTGAGATGATAGTGGATTTTCCACAACCAGAATCACCTATAAGAGCTATTATCTGTCCTTCTTTGACCTTAATACTTAGCTTCTGAATAACCAATACTTCTGGCCTGGTTAGATAAGAGAACACCACATCTTGGAAAATAATGTTTCCCTTGATTTCCTAAAATTGAAACATGATTTTTATATCCATCCCAAAGCTGTTGGGATAATTTATATTTATTTAAACCTACTGGTTTATTTCCTTGATTTATCAATTTATTGAGATATGTTTTTGTAGATGCAATTCTGTAAAGTCTCTTCAGGCTACCCTGGCTTGGGGGTACTGACTGATCAAGACAAAGGCAGGTCCAGCTGACATGGATGAGAAGCTGAGAGCACTCATCGTACTACACAAAAATAAACTCGTCAGGAACAATCAAGACTACAAATTAATACTGCCTCACAAGGACCAGCAACTATTGCCTAATCAAGTATCACTTTCTTGTATTCATACAAATATGATTACAAAAACCTTAGATTTATTCAATTTCCAATTTTTATTTCAAATATAATTTTTTGAGGCGAAAATGAAGAGATATATTAACAATTTTTATCACTGAAACTATAAACCTTCTTGCACTCCAACCTTTCAATGACTTATAAACAAATTGATAGTTTTAAATGAAAAAATTAAAACTATTAGAATAATTTAAAATTTTAAAAGTTAAAAATTTAATACTGAATAATAATAATAATAATAGCTAGAATAATTGTAATAGTTTTAAATTTTTAATTTAATTTTTTTTAACAATGAGGGTTTAAATTTTTAATTTAAAACTAATATTATTATTATAGCAAGATCTCTTAGAATGGTCGGAGGAACTTCAGCGAAAATGGATGACCGTAAATATCTGCAAGAGTAGGTACTGGTCCTTTCCCTAGACGTGGAGGTGTACTGTAATGAATTAAATTAAGTTCTTAAAGTGGTCAAGAACTTTAACAACTTAGGCATAAACATAGATAGACAGAGAAAAATATTCTGGAAAATAGTAAATTGAGCCAAACAAATCTAATTTAGTATAAGCAACAGCATTGTTGGCCATCGGGACGTGGGATCGGAAAGCTCTATATCAAGCTCTCTAAATTTACAAATCAGTCTAGCTCCCCACTCTTATCTATGGGGGTGAGAGCATGATCATGATTGACAAGCAGATAAGTAGAATCATAGGCGCTGAAATGAAGTTCTTATGAAGTTGCAGGAAAAAATATTTTAAAAAACACACAACAAAGAAATGAAAGGATTAGGGAGGAGCTGAAAAAATATGAAAGCTTAAGTAGTTCGGACATATTTGTTGAATGAGCAAGGACCAGAAACCTCACCTCCCCCCCCAAAAAAATAGATGCTCGACTGACTTTCATAAGGCCACATAGAGGGTTTAGAACGATATATGAATGATACTTCCAAAGGTTTGGAGGAAAAATATTCCAAAAACTAAAGCAACTCTGCCAGGACTGAGAGACCTGGCAGCATTGGATTAAGGTCCCTCCACCTAGGGTAGATGTAGATGGGAAATAAGAAAATAAATTAAAAATAAATAAATAAATAAATTAAAAATAAAGGTAATCATATTGAATATTTATGGAATTAATGCCTACTACTTGGTGGTACTATAAAGCAGTGTGATTATCGGTCTTCTCAGTGAATTTTCACAAGGTCAACCTATTATGAGTAACCCGGCAAAATCAGTTATTTACAGATTAATTGTGCTGTAATTTAAGGAAGATACAATGAGAGTGAAGAGAAAATTTATAACTCCAAAATTTTTCAAATCAACTTCAAGGTTTTTATGTAAATAGAATTAAAGTCTCTAACAAGAATTTATAAAAATTAAAAATAATGAATATTTCCTTCTGATGGAATAATTTTTAATACCATTTAATGCTATATGAAACCAGGATTAATGGAATAATAAGAAGTGGAAGACTAAGTGTTCAAATGAAATAACAAAATACGTTAATCTATAGGATCTACAATAAAAACTGATATACATTTATTTTAAGATATCTACTAAATATTTAGAATATTTTTAATATCTTAATAATAAGTTTATTATTTGTTAACAAAAGTTCATTCTACCTTAACAGTAATGTTCCTTGAACCTTCCTACTTCCTATATCATCGGCTTCAAAAATAAATATTACACCCACCAACAATCCGATCAAAATCCTACTCATACCATACACAACTACAAACCAAGTTATGCTTGAAAAGGCTACCCTAAATCAAATTTAAATGCAATAGTTAATAAATACTTAAGCCTTTGAAATTACAAAAATTAATAATCCTTACTTTTTAGAATTTAAAAGTATATCCTGATATTGGTTAATAACATATTCTTGACAGTTGAGTGATTGAATTGTCTTGATGTGTTGAACAAATTCAGTTGCAACCTAAAGAGAAAGTTAATTTTTATTAATTTACAATAATGATATTAAAAATTTTATTAATCACTATTTAATAAAATATTTTTTTTATAAATAACCTTTGTAGATCTAGTTGCGAAGGAGGCAGACTTCGTGTCAGATACTCTTGACTTCATTCCCATGGAGTTGAGTACTATAAATATCAGGATGCTTGGTAAATTTAACAATATTACACGTGTACTGATGAAGAATGAGTAGCCAAAGGAAAAGAGTAAAGAAAGCATGAAGAACTACCTGAGCTGCCCTATCTCCTACTATCTGTTCAATCATCTTATATTAATGACATTAATTAATATTTAGAGTAGCCTTAATCATTAAAAAACTATCCTCATTACTATGTGTTTAAGTTTATAGTATAATAAACTTTTAAATAATCGTGAAGTTTTAGTTTATTTATAATGATATAATATGCATTTATAAATGTATATTAAGCAGATGTTAAATAAAATGTATAGCAAACTCTAGCAAATAGGACATTAATACCATGATAGAAAATTCTCACCATGTAAATGAGCCTTAAATCAATATAGATTTTTAGAGTTTATATCATACACATATACATTTTTATTTTTATTTCCAATTTTGTTAATACCAGATAACACTTGTACCATTGACATGGTTCACTAACTAAAACAATATTATTACTGTTTTACAGTTTTACTCACTGATTCAATGACAGGAGGGCATTTGATTATCACTTCAAGGCATTCAGTAGGTGAGTTCCCACTCCTGTTGAACCAAATTATGTCCAAAAAAGCTATTTCATTAAAAGCCTTATTCTGTAGTTTTTCCAACCATTATTGAGTTACCTTTGTTGACATTACACCATTAAAAGAAAAAAAAAGAATTTTAATTGATTTTATAATGAGGTATGCAGTGTTATTCATGAGATCATATTCCTGTAAAGATTATCAAACTTTGTCTCCTCACCATTTTTCCTGCCTTTCTGCACATTTATAACTTCTCCCTTCCAAATTCCATTTTTCCCAAAGCAAGGAAGAAAGTCCTGGTCCAACCATTGAACAAAAGATTTTCTCCTTCATTCCCGACTTTCGGCCAATATCCGTTTTATCCAATCTGGCCAAGCCACTAGAAAAATTATTACACACCCAACTTAATAATTTTCTTGAACAAAAAGCTCTCCTTAATCCTTTTCAATCCGGTTTTCCCTCTCAACATTCCATACAATCCGCTTTATTGAAAATATCCCAAGACCTCCAATCTGCATCATATATCAATTTTAGTTCTTTTTGATTTTTCGAAAGTATTTGACTCAGTTAACCATAGATCCTCCTCAGTAAACTTTATAACCTTTACATGTCAAATAGTGTCCTGAAATGGTTCCTCTCCTTCCTGTCTCATCATTCTCAAACAGTAATCATTCCGAACAAATCTCCTTCTTCTGACATGAGGTGTTCCTCAAAGGTTTCACCAACCCTTTTTTCCATTTATATTAAAAATCTTCCTGATTTCATTCACCACACACAATACCACCTATATGCAGATGATCATCAAATAGATATAATGATTAAATAGTGATAAAAGTTTTAAGGAATAGGTCTGCAGATAAATAAATTTGACTGTGTTTTGATTGATAATTGACTAATTAGATATTAATGTTTTTGACCTGGGCAGAATAGCCTGCATGAAGTTTAGAGTGGTTTAAATTATATGTTTTCAAAGTGGTATTAAGATTGTCCCTGAAGATGGCCGGGTTGGCCGAAACGTTGGAGGTGTAAGAGAAATAAAGAGTTTTGAGACTATAATGGATAGATTTTGAATTATTTATTATGTAAGACAATGTTTGAAAATTATTGACTAGAACTTTTATAATGTTGTCTTACATATTTTTTTCGGAGAATTGATGATTAGGATTTTTAAATTTTTACATGTTTAAAATATGAATTATTGCTGGAGCTCAAAGCTTTGTTTTGTAAAAAGATTTTTTAAAATGTATTTATCCTTATTTAGACCATTCTAAAACAATGTTTATTTTCATTTTGGGAAAATTGGTTAGTGATTGGGAGTCAAGCTGTGTTTCTTTTAACTCAAAGTAAATGAAAATATTTGTTGTGATATAAGCAGTATAAATTATATTGCTAGTATCATTTATGTTATTATAATATATTTTGTAATTAAATCTTAGATTTTGTGAATTTCACCTCTATTCATCTAGAGGATCATTACCCGCTGGCATAAGAAAAAAAAGTCATCAGAAGTTGAAAAAAGAGGTGGAATCAAACTTGTTCGGTTTTGCCTTCTGCATGAGCTTGTTTTTTAAAAATTCTTTTCTGTCATATGAGGGTATTATCCTGCAGGCAACCAACCTATTCTAATCAGGGAGGGAGGTCCAAGCTTTCTTTCCCATGGACATTACATTATTTTTGTTTTATTTAAATATTATAATAATTGGTAATATTTTTTTTAATAAGAAATATTCAGGATTTTTGATATTTTTCTATTGTTATATTAAATTTGATATTGATTAGTATTTTTTAAATCACTTATATGATAATAATAATTATTTTACATAATGTTTCGTGAAACAAATTGAATTAATTACTATGAACTGCGCTGTGTATTTAATTATGTATTATTTTTTTTAATTTAACAACATTTTTCGTTGCTTAATATTTAAATTAATTTTAACTGACAATCCTTAATAGCTAAATTAAAAGAGAAAATGCATACCATTTCTATAAATTGTTTTTTATTTAACAACACATGAAAAATTGTAGAAAAGGTCTTGAAAAATGGAGGGAGTTTATCACATCCTAAATTATAGGGTACTCAGGGTTTCAGCAAGATCGCCCCTTTCATTATGCATCCCCATCCATTTTAAGTAGAGAAAGAGTCTCAGGGGTCCTGTATTCAGCGTTAGGGCTGATATAAGAGAACATGGTTGCATGGAGTTGTGATTTATTGGTCTGTAAAACTTAAATCCATGTGCTTGTGTAACACGTGTAATCACATTGAAACAACGAGAATAAATTAAGCTTCACGGTATAAAGATCTCAATCTCGTGCAATTGGTATTTCATCTCACTAAAGCTCAATGATGGAATCATTCTCTAAAACATCAATAAATATAACTCATTCTAATCTGATCGATAAACAGCCACCACCAAAATGTCAATATTGTAACAGTATACTAACACATAACCACATCTTCCAGGAATGCCATTTCTCTACTACGGATTTAAGTAGATTAGGAGTGGGGCCAGGTTTATCAATGGCCCTGAATGATGACATGACATAATGAAAAAATATAAAATTGGTATTGACTTTTCTCAGAAAAAATAACCTATTGAACAAGATTTAAACCCCAAATCTAAGCACATTTAAATATTACATTAGAATAATTAACTTACTCAAATTTAAAGAGCACAGAATCTTAAGATGGAAATGAAAAATAAATAAATAAAAATAATAATAATAATAATGCAATAAATTAGTAAAGAATTATTCAAAATATTAAAACTTCTGAATAACATCAGGCCTTATCGTCAGTACAGCTCGACCAATGTTCTGATTCCGGAGGTAACACTGGAGACCAATAAGGACTTGGATCTTTCGTTAAATATTTTGGAACTAATGCAGAAAGCTGTGTTGCTCGGGACTGCGAGCATAGTGAGAAAAATCATCAATATCATAGCTTAAATTTTTCTAGCCTCACCCTTGACTTAGGTCCGGATAGGTACTACTTCTGGTTAAAGCCGAGAATAGGGAAAATTTAAAAATAATATAATAGTGATAATTAAAAAAACTTGAAATATAAAAATAAAATTTGCGTTGATGATCATTTGGTTTTACGTCCTGAAGCCCTAACGAAAAACAAAAACGGAAGAGATATATATATCAGCATTAAAGAATGCCAATTTCAGACAGAGGTAGCTCATCTCACTCCAAGCTCTTATCATCGAAATCAATCTTCACAAATCTTAGTTGTATAAATAATGGATAATTGAAAAATTGTATATCTTATATTATATATTCAGCGAAATGAAAATATTTTAATATTCTATATTTCAGTTTAAAATGTGTTGGAAATTTAAGATTTTGTTGTGATTAAAACACTAGAGAGGAAACTAAGGAAAACTAGAGGAACTCAGTAGGACCATCTAGTTTTTGTTCTTATCTCCTAACTTAGCCATTTAAATGGAAAGATTGTGGAAGTAGAAGATAGAGGAAGAACACTGGATGAATAATACAAACGATACACATCGGAAAGGAAATGTAGGGAAAATAGGCATCAGCACAGTTATACACCATTTAGTTTATCCTAAATTGACAATAGCCTTAGAAAAAATTATAGTAAATTTTTCTTAGTTATTATGGAAAAAAAAAAATTTAATTGAGAACTGAAGGAATTTCTTCAGTAAATAGAAAAACTGTTAAAATCTGCTATGAAGGAGAATTTTATAAATGTTTAATATCCGAAATAAAGTAATGCAACTAAAAATCAAAATTTCATTCTTCATGAAAAGTAAATTAAAAATCAATACTTCATCCAACTTTCTTCATATCTTGTGCAATGATCTCATCATTGACTGAATTACACATGTACTGTTAAAATCAAAACAGTAGGATAAAGAAGGTTGCACTTACGAATTTTATAACAGTCCTTAGTTTTTCTGGATTTGCTTTCTGAAACAAAATGTGCAAGAAGTCAGTCAACAAGTTTAGTTTGTCCGAGAAAAAAATAAATTGATTAAAAACTAAAACTTGTTTAATCTGAATCACCATACATAAATATTTTCAAAATGTTAATAAATTATTGTTATTTATTTTTATAATATTGATCTGAAATGACTAGCTTGTTCTTTTGTTGGATTTCATAGGTATCACTGATGTTCCAAATCTGTAACAAAATATTAAATATTTAAAATAATTACCTACTTGCGTTCGAACTAGTTTGCATGACATCCAGACAGATTCGCGAATTTTATGGTTATAAAATCGGTCACTTACCTTTCAAAATCTGCGGTTCTTCATTTTCTCAAAAATGAAAAACTCTCATGCAGAAAGAGATAACACCTCCAATGACCATTTACAAGGAGAAAATTATAGATTTTAATGATTTTAGGAAATAATATCTTCATTATAAATAATGTTTTGAATAATGAGATCACATATAAATTTAGAAGTTATTGGGAGACCAGGATAAAATTAATAGTGTATACAATTGATAAATACGATTGTTTTAGATTCACTCGATTATAATAATAATACTTTTTTATTCTGGGACGAGTCCCTTTAGAATAAAACAAAGAAATCAATAGATGAGGGTTGAGGAGCATCAGAAATACTTAAACAAAAAATACAAAGAAATATAAACAGTCATAATAAAAAAAATAATTATAGGTTACGTGAGAAAGTAATTATCAGTTGAACAATAAAAAAAAAAAATGAATAAATAAAAAAGAGAAAAGAAAACGATGTAAAAATAATTGAGAATGATATAATAGTTTACATACATATTTACAATTATATCAATCAACAATCTTTGTCGGTATTTATAGTCTAAGTTTTACTGGAATTGAGTTGACGAAATGTTCGTAAATCTTTATACCGGGTTTATTGTGGCTCTTCTGATAACCTGAAAATTCCTTGTTATTTCTATGTTATGCACTTTCGTCAGGTTATGTTTAACTAGAGTTTGTAATAGCAACCTTATTTCTCGATATATATCTATAATCTTGTCCAAGTGTCGTGAATCTTGTTCTTTTTTCATTGGATACCGCAGTAAAATTTATAGCTGTTCGATTGATCTTGGTCATATCATTAAAATTTTGGCATTTAAATTATTGTGGGAGCGCGGTGGTAAGACACAGTGCTACTAACTCCTAGAATCCGGGTTCAACTAGTCAGAAAAATTTTCTGTAACACTATAGCCAGGAGTCAAGCCTGTGGGTTATGGAGTTTTCCTGAGGCCCACCCAGCCTCAATTGTGGGAAGAATCTGGCGATTTAGCGGGATTTTTTTGATGGAAAAAATCATTTGTATAACCATTGTTCCAAAAACAGTGCTTCCTTACAAAGTACTGAACCCATGAACTTTCATGGATCGTAGAGGTTCACATTATTATTATTAAGATGTTAATACACAAAAATTAAAAGATGTGGTCCAGCCAGAAAGATTTTTGAACTCCCAGCTCCTTGTTACATTATTTATATTTGTCTTTGTATGAAGCAGTAGAATGTTCTGCTATTTTTGTTCGTGATGTTTCTGCTTCCAATCTGATATGTATGAGAGGCACCAGCTGGAGTTTTTTAACTTAAAATAATTTCTTTTGTCGGCATGCCAAAGATACCGCCGGACCTATGCAAATATCCATCGGCAACAGATCTAAAGAAATGTACAAAAGTATATAGATAACATATGGTATGCACCCTCTGGGAACGGTTGACCCTGTAGGCAGAGTTAAATAAACCAACAGCCCTTATCTTGCACGTGGGCAGTTTAGACATTAGAAAGTACAGAGAAATAGCCGCCGTACTTGATAACAAATAAACACCCCTTATCTCACACGGGGCCTCTCTAAAAACCTCGGGAAAATAAAGTAAGCCGCCAGAAGCCGGCTTTCTTCAAAGAAGAAACTTTTAAAGATGAAAGGTAGGAAAAAGACCGACTTTCGTCGAAGGTCATTGGACCTTCTCACCCCCTCTGAAAATAGACGAACCAATCAAAGGAAAGAAATCAAAAGAAGGAGGAGTCAGAAGGAGAGGGGAGAAAATTAACAAAAGGGCAGGAAAAAGAGTTTTGGACGCAGTCAGAGTAGAGGACACAGTCGG
>NW_027112496.1:563900-588645 GCF_000696795.3 Halyomorpha halys
ATAATATAAATATAAATACATAATAAAAATATATAAATACAAATACATAATATAAATACATTAATATATGAATAAATTTCGATGTAATACCTGTACGGGGAACCCCTAGTCGGGCTTAGAAACCCCGAAGCCCCGTACACGGCAAATCGAATTAATAGATTTTCCCAAATTGTATCGAGATTAGGACAAATCTGCCACAGAATAAACATTCATCCAAGCGGAAATCTCTGTTTTTCTTAAAATATCACGTATCAACTCCTGCTCCTCATGTATACAATTAATAAATAGTAGTAGATATTTTTAATTATTTATCTATTAATTCTGATGAATAATTTATTATTATAGATTCATTGAATATCTCGATTAATTACTGTGTTAACTAAAATCCTACTATACTTTTCGTTATGGTTATAAACTTGGGGCAACTATTAATTTGTGCAGGATTATTGTCCTGTCCGAACCGAGTTGACATAGACCCAAACCAAGGTTTTGAGAACTACCTTTATTATCATTAATAATAATAATAATTATTATATATGAAGGGCCGAACTACAAAACTTGCATTATTTATTATTTAAATATTCTAATAATAATCTTAAATTACTAGCAATAATAATAACGGTTGTTCTCAAAACCTTGGTTTGGATCTATATCGACTATGAAGGACCACAATTCTATAAAAAAAATCCAGATACCTTTTTCAAATTAAAACCTTACCAAAGTTTTAAACGTTTTTAAGCCTTACACCGTCCACAGTTGGGCGTGTTGATACTGCAAAAGCATGGATTACTGAATAGTAAATTTATGAATATTATCTTTAATTTGAATAGTAAAACACATAATTAAAAAGTTTAGTACAATTTTTAAGATATTTAGTATCGTATCTCTATAGATACGATTTTAGATATTTTGTATCTCTACAAAGCTATTCATTGTGTTTTTATATGAGCTGAATTCAATATTAAAAAGGTTAGAAATAATGGATTTTTCAAAATTAGTAACTGCTTTTTTGTATCCTGTGGCTCATTATATTCTTGAACCCGTAAATAGTATTGTGTATTATTATAAAAATAGGATTTTGATAACCGGTTATTTATTTATAAAAATAAATGTTTTCCAAACTATCATGCACCATTATAAAATCTAATTATCTAAAATAGCCGGGGCTCGCGAGTGGCTAGGAACTGGTATTGGTATGATAATAGAGAAACTAAAGCAACATTGGATAGATTCGTTTCTAATTAATTTGAAAAAAAAAAGTTTTGAACAACTAAATAATATATTGGTTTCAGAACTTTGGGGGCTAGAATAGATAATGTATTAGTTGATATTAAGGAATCAATTCTCCAACAATGGAGATCTCTGTAATTTTCTGATAAAAAGGAGTTAAAGAGTAACTTCGGTAATCCCAAGTAATTGCTGCAAGGGGATTTTTTATTTAGTGAAAAGTTCGGGAAAAAAAGTGTTAGGAAAAAAAAAATTCAAAAATATGAATTTACATGACTATTTTTATTTATTTGTTTCTTTAAAATATTTTAGTGGGAATATGAAAATTCGAAGTCAAAAAAAATAAAACTTTGAAAAAATTTTCTTTTACATCCTCAATAACGCTAAGTGATGAATTAATTTACTAAACCTATAAAATTGTTTATTTATAAGTGAATAGTAACTAAAAATAAATAATAAAAAAACAATTTTTGTATGCATTTATTAAAAACATGAACAAAATGAGTTCACGAACAAAATTTGTATTATACCTATTTCTACTAGAAACAAATGCTTTTTTTAGCCATGCTGCCCAAATACATTGGGTTGCTATAACAGACAGCGTACCCATCAGTCTATAATTGGACATATATAAACTACAATATATTACAATTTTTCATTTTCAAATAATTATTAACAATACACTAAATGCAATAAACTTAAATAAACTTTTTTTCTTAACAAAAAATTATTTTTCTTTTCCTTCCTATATACATATATTGGCTTTCCTCCTTTTCACACAAAGCCAAATAACAATTTACCATTACATGTAATACATTATCTCCCCCCTCTCTCTCCCCCCGATTTCATTCCTTCATGCCTCTCCTCTCCAATGATTCACAACAACCTTCCGATCAGTTAAGCAAATTTACAAAAATCATCAATAGATATCAACAAAACAATCATAGCAGTAGAACAGGTTATTAAAAAAATAAATAAATTCAAAAAGGACTAATACATAAATTTAACTTAGTTTTATAGAATCAAATGATTTAAAAAATGGATATTATGTATTTTTAATTCCAACAAAATATATTATGAACACATATGGAGGTGTCCATAATGTACATCGAAACTGTAAAAATGTCCACTTTAGATTTTCACGGAGATTACAATTACTTGCTTCTAGATCAGGAAATTAAAAATGTCCACTTTTATTTTAAAACAATAATATTATTGCCTGCTCAGTTTTATCAAAAAAGAACCTTTTTTTGCCAGTTCGGATCAGTGTTCGGAATGCCGAAGTTCGATTACAGATATTACAGTCTATTTTTATTACAATCAATATATATCTATCAACTATACAATAACTATCGCATATAACATATAATTACATAATTTAAAACAATATATGCATTGTTGTAATCTGAGAAGTAAACTTAACTTACCTTAAGTATGTTAGAGATAATTTTTTCCTCTCACAATTATAACATTTACCAAACGGTTTCATTACAACAGTTCTTTACAACGATTTCTAATACAAACTGAGACATGAAGAATGTTTTCCAACTCTATGATTAAAATTTGGGAAAACATGATGAAAGCATCATTATATTCATATTTTAACCATAATGAATAGCAATGAGAACATTCCTTACCATTTTTAATTTTAATTGCCAATAGATTCATCGGAAACCATATTTTAAAATCCGTAAATGAATAATTAAAACTCGTAAGTAGCCTAACACACTTGCTTTCTTAATGGCTAGTTAATTCTAGGGAATCACTAATTAACTAATTATTGGAAATCGCAGTTAGAGCTTTTTATTTTGGCCACGCATAGTGGCAAGTAAATCATTGATTTCCTCTTGACTAGGAACCAATCATTACAATTTCTAAAGTTTTAATATTTATGAATAATCTGAGATTTATAACAGGAACTGACCACTCCAAAACGTCGTTAAAAAAAAAAAACATTGTGAATTTTAAACAAAAACTTAAATCAAAACGACTTTGTTTATTTATAGAAGGAGTTTATAGCATTAATTAATAACTCGTGCTCCGATAAAGCTCTTTAAGACATCCCTACTTAGTAATAAGTAATAGTAGTACAACTAAAATGAAAAGTTCCGACGTAAGAAAAGAAAAAAAAAAAAAAAATGAAAAGTTTATGTCGGAATTTTCGCTTAACGTGTTCCAAAGATAGTGTAATTTCATCATAAAGAGTGCCATATCTTCATTTTTTATAATTTTCCTACAGAGAACAGATGTACCGGTACTCAATCTTCATGAGTTTTTAAAAAACATTTTCTTGCATATAGTGAGAAACAAATTTTGCTTTGCAACAAGTTGGAAGCAGTTTTTTTTTGTTTTCTACGCGACTTGTTCTGAACTTTACGATTTTTGAACTGGAATCAAGATGAGTAACTTGTCTAAAAGCCTAATATTACTCACTACTTCGTGTAGTATAGCAAATAAAAAAATATGAACCTAAGACGTGCATACTCAAAAAATCATTCTTCGACCCAAAGAAAAATAAAAAAAATTGGATTAATATATAATAATCATATCCTGACATGTTACCAGTCAATCTTTAATAGAAATTACTTATCATTTTTTTTTTTTCCTAGAGTTATTTAAGATTATTTTTCAGTTTTTCATTGCACATATTTATTTTTTTATTGTAATTTCTGTATTATTTTTCGACTTTTCTTTAATTATGGTATAATTTACAATGAAAATATAACTTGATTAATTCGAAGATTTTTTTTCTTCAAAACTTTTCCTCAAGCCCATTATCTTGAATAGTGGGTCGGAAAGATTTTTCAGATATTTTAGTCCATATATTACTTATGACTTGGCAATTTTTACTTTCACTTACCTATATATGGGATATATAGTAAGGTGAAGTATTTTGATCATTCAAAATTTCGATTTCGAGTTTCGACGGAAATAAACGTTTTGAGCTCCCCTGTGTCCTATGTCGTCTTGAAGAATGCCTTCTGGGTGTGCAAATTGCCTGGATCAGAAACGAAAAGCCGTAGGTAACTGACATGGAGAGCAGGTTTCTGCCTGGGGAGGTTACAGCAACTTTTTCCTAAAAAGCCGACCAACTGTTTTACATGCCACTTTATATAATAGATTTTGCACATTTATACGATTTTCTCAAAATCGGCTGTAATGTTGTTATCAAACTCGGCAAATCAATCAGCGATGCCTCATCCTCATATAAATAATCTGAAAGGGCTTATAGTATCTTTAATTTTAAATTTAAATCTCATTATCAATATTAATAAACAATGGATAAATATAAAATAATTTTTTAATAGATTAAAGGATAAAATAAACGTTTTCATGTTTCCATATTTGTTATGTCACTAGTCAGATTTTACTTTCTCTTGCCTACATATGAAACATATTGCCATTCTGAATAATAAATAAATAGCTGTTTTGAAATATAGCAAACTAATTTCATCTCAATGTACGGGAGTAAGTGAAGGTTTTGTGATAGACCCCGTCCAAGGTTTTTTTCTTTAGCCCAAGTGACTTTTTTTTTAAATAAGTAAAAAAATCAAATCATAGATAACAATTAAAACAAATAATCCAGGTGAATTACTTCTAAAAATTTTCTTCAGAAATTCATCAGATAAAATTACACGATGTTATGAACAAAGTGACGTAACCAACATTAAAATTATTAATTGCATATGGTCTGGAGAAGAACGCTGATGATTTTTCAGTTTAAGTCTAGAGATTTTATTACTTTCTTGAACTATATGGGCCTTATTAAGTCAACGTTGGATCGATACAAAGCAATTTGGCTGTTTTGAGTCGACGATAAGCTTTAAGGTGCATATTACATGAAAATGTAATGATGAGAAATATGAGGATGGCCTATTAAATGTCTTGTATGTTTTTTCTTATTTGAGACCTTTTTTAAATAAATGGATGAACAAAGTGTATGCTGTGACATGATGATGCTATGACAAAGAAACGTTTAAATGTTAATAGCATAGCGAGACTCTCGGTTCTTGGTTCCAGAAAGTCTTGTCACCCTTCCTAGCCTGGCACCTGATGGTATTTCAGATGAAATATTTTAATGGTGATTTCGACTGCAACTATCCGGTTTAGTTCAACTTGATTTTTGTTGATGCACGCAAGTCACGGAATATTACAATAAAACTGTTTCCTTTATTTTTCATTCTGCAAAAGAAAAAAATCCTATGTTTGTGTAGATATAAATGCAAATTTTTTTGACAGGGGTAAGAGAAAGGAGCTGTTTAAGAATTGAAATGGTTTTTCGAGTTATTTGGGAAATGTGGCTATCTCAGGTTAAATAATGATCAAAGGTGACTCATAGGTTTATGATGTTTTGAAAATAGGTATGTTGTTGGGGTATAATAATGGATAGTAAAGGAGTTTTTATCATTAATTTTAATTAAGGAAGGGAATTTACTGGATTCAGATTCAACTTATTCTAATCAGAGTCTTCCAGCAGCTTACGGGATGCCTCGACCATGTAAGAAGGATGAATAGTAAATAATTAATAAAATTATTAAAAATGTAAATAAATTTTCATTTCATTCCTTGTCCCTTAAAAATTGACTCAGTTTTTTCTATACTCTTTGAAGCTTTGTCTCAAATGTGCAGGGCCACCATCAACTGAACTTGTGTCCAGGGCAAAATACATCATACAGCCCCTTCTCACTCAATATTTCATTTTTATTTTTTCAGTAGTATTAATATGTTTTAAAATATGAATATGATAGCTACTATTTCGTTATAATAACAAGAGTTTACATTTAATACAACACTATTTTTCATATAATTATTTAATAATGGAAGAATAATTTATTATTAATTACTCAAGTACAGTGTCTTGTAATAAGACTAATAGAGCTTTTACTATTTATTATATACAACAATTATTCACACAATTCTTTTTTTCCTAACATTTTAAGAAATGTTGTCCAAATTTAGTGCTTTTACTGACCAAGACTCAAGAGACACTTTCTTTTTTCTATCAACTATAATAATTTAATAACATTCATATTTATATATTAGGATACATTGTTAGAGTTTCATGAAAGGATCAGATAACATTTTTTATTGATTGGAATGATTTATTTTTGTTTGCATGCATTTGTTCAAATTTTACTATATCGTTGTTTTGCTTAAATAGTGGCACATCTGACAAGAAAATACATCTTTCTTTATTTGTTTATTTTGTGTTTGAGATTAGACTGGAGTTCATTTGTTGCGACCCTATAGTCTGTAGAACGATCCCAATAAAGAAAGGAACTGCAGTCTATATGGTACTATCTTTGATATTAGTTCAATTTTTTTTTTTTATTTATTGATATTTACAACTGTACATAAATACATCAAATAAATTTGAGGAAATCATAATGGTATGGTACAAGCATGTAGAGAAACTACCCAATGGTAGCACTCGAGAAGTTCAATTTTTAATATCAAAACTTTTTTTTGTCGAATGTGGCACAATTCAAGCTAAAAAGCGATACATATCTTTTAGACTTCTGGAATATCTGGCTCATGGAAGGAATTCGTTTCTTTCCTTGTCTCTGACGATGGGTTTAGCAATAGGAGACAAAAAATTACAACTGAAATCAACAATCATAGATCTTGTTCTTTAAAAAATACTAAAAAATTAAACATCATCATCTGTGGCGCTACAACTCTTGTAGAGTCAAGGACTCCCCTAGAAACTAAACATGGTTCTGAAAATTAAAATTTAACTGGAAGAATCTTCGGTGGAGAACAAACACAGTGAAATGTTTAATGTTCTAAATTTTATATTCCCATGAACGTCTGTTAGGTACAAGCATCACATTTTTTTCTTCTTTTTTTTTTTCATAACTTTCCAAACTAGTTTGAATTTTCTAGTCATGTCTTTGAATATTCTCAGTGAGTTCTTTCAAAGAGCCCTGGTTATGGTTAAGACGACTCAGGTCTGTAAACAGATGTAAAGTGTGTCATCTTCATGTTAGGCGTAAACATCACATCTCCATACCTGCGACTTGTGTTGTCCCAAGTAACCGATGAGACGTTCTCAAATCATTCCATTCATAAAGCACTTTGTGGAAAATAAGAAATGGATTAGTTTCTTAGTAAATTATCTTCAATTTTACTGTTAACTAATACAATGAATAGCTGTAAAATATGGGAAATGATACATGTACCTAGTTTACACACGTTTATATTTTAATTACATTTTTAGTTTCTTTGAAAGTCTTTGAAGCTTTTCATTTTAGTCCATTATAGATTTAATTTCATTTATTATTAATAATAAGTACATAATAATAATGTGAAATGAAGAAGGTCTATAACACTTTTAGTTCCATAACCAGTCCTTTTAGGGCCAGTTTAGCAGTGTGCTTCCCAATGACTCACTCGGGTTCTAGGAAAAATTGGTCAAGAACAATGGATTATGGCTGTAAAGATATGCAGGCGCACAAGCAACTGTAGTTCTTTTTCTGAAGTGGATGGTCCATGGACCAAACCTTTGACTGGCTAATGAAAATTTCAGGTGAATACAGTACATTGGGTAGTGCATTACCAAGTTGCAAGTTGCCTCACAAACTGTAATCAGCCTTCTAAGTACTGACCATGCTTGATATAGGTAAATGTTGCAAAAGGCTTAACGCACTCGGCCACTCCGATCTCATTGTATAGCTTATATGTTGATTTCCTCCCTTCTTCACTAATAGATCATTAAAAAACCAATAAAGGACAATTCATATATTATATTTTCACGTTTTGGAGATACCGTCACTCCCTCCTCAGCATCTAAAATGTAACAATTTTGCTGACAAAGGCTGGCAGACCAAGCTGCAGGAGGCTTTGACCCTGCAAGAGTTGTAGCACCACGGATGATGATGATGATGCTTAATTACTTCGCCTTGTTTCTGTCTTATTTACTAGTTAAAAATGAAGCACAACAGAAAAACATACGTGATATGGTAATGGTTAAACAGATAATTTAACTTAAAACAATTTGTTTCGTTATAGAAAGTTTTTTTCTTTCATATAAATATTATGTGAAGAAAATATCTTTCATATGATTTATTGTTTTTACACCATTTATCGATGTTTCATTATTTCTTCATCATCCGAATTCATCTGGAAAAAAAAATCATAATATTTTATAACATAAATTTTTGGAATGTATTTTATCAAAATATTTATATTATTGTACTAAATCAACATTAATTATAATGCAATAAATATAAATCCCACAACAATTTTTTCAACTTGTTTTCTAATTTAAAAGATTATAGAGGTATAGAACCTCTTTAACTCCGCTGCGATGTAGTTAACCGGATTCCTTGTTCAACCCATCAGTGTAATCGTTCCTATATTGGCAAAACCAAATATCTCCTTAAAAACAGTATTTCCCAACACAAAACTTCCATCAATTCCCACTAACCGTCCGTCTCCAACTTTCTGAACATGCCTTGACTTTCAACCATTCTAACCATTAATTTTTACCAATCATCTATTCTTGCTACTACCCAAACAAAAAACTTAGATATAAATCTCTCTATATCATTTACAACCAAAATCTAATGATCTTAAAGTTAATAAATACTGCATATTCAGTCATTAACTTATTCAGCCTCCATAATCACCATTTAATTTTTAATTGAATAATTTTATATTATAATGTAATTATTTTTTTCATTTTATTTTTTTTGTTTATTCAAGTTCTGTATTTCAGAAGTGTTATTACTTTCTTTTTTAAGGATACCCATACCTCCTTTTTTTGAAACTGTATTTATCTCATATTCTCATAATTTCACATTGTATTTATATTTTGTTTTTTTAATGTATAAAACATTCCTTACTTAATCTCTGTAATTCAAATTAATAAATATCCTACATGTTATTTACAAATTCAAACGGGCAAAGTTTAAATTGAACTGTAAGAAGTTCAAATTGATTTGGTGTTATGATTTGAACATGGTGGACACAAAAAGTGATGTGAACATGATGGAAAAAAATTATTTGAAATGTAAAAAGTTACAATTGATATGGAAAAGATATAAGTTGACTTGAAAATGCTATGAAAATAGAATAACGAAATCTCTGGAGTCTCTGTTATAGGGCTATAAATGTTGTGTCGTATTGGGATTCTCAATGCTTTTTAGATTCCTTTCCTAATAAGTTAAACAGAAATGAGAAGACCCGAAGCCAGAAGCGAAGAAATGATTAAGAAGTTCAAATTGATTTGGTGTTATGATTTGAACATGGTGGACACAAAAAGTGATGTGAACATGATGGAAAAAAATTATTTGAAATGTATTTTTTTTTCAAAATTAAGGTGACCTAAAACTTTTAATAGAAAGATCATAAAAATTGAATATTAAATGATGATCAAACATCTTAGATTGTAACGTTTTTATTGTTATAATGACTATTTTAATAAAGATTATTATTGTTACTTTTATAATTAAATAAAGTTAAAAGTTTGATTCCATAAATAATAATAATATTTTAATTGACATATTAAATCATATAACTTGATATCCTACTGCAATTTCGCAATGCAAATGGAGAAAATTTCAATTGAACTGTAAAAAGTTACAATTGATATGGAAAAGATATAAGTTGACTTGAAAATGCTATGAAAATAGAATAACGAAATCTCTGGAGTCTCTGTTATAGGGCTATAAATGTTGTGTCGTATTGGGATTCTCAATGCTTTTTAGATTCCTTTCCTAATAAGTTAAACAGAAATGAGAAGACCCGAAGCCAGAAGCGAAGAAATGATTAACATATTTCAAGGTTAAGATCACCGCCCGAGTTTTCTTTTTTTCTTTTGGTACTATTTTGAACTTTCCCCTGGACGAGATGGGTTGACAAAAGAGGGGGTTACTGTTTACATTACAATAGGAGAAGAGTATATATGTGCCCACGGCCCATCCCAACTCCCGTACACGTCTCTTAAGTCGCTCCCTCCTGCATCTAAGTGAGTACACCTTTCTCTAGACCATTCTTTAAGTAAAAAACGCCAACGTTTGTCATAAATGTGACATATTTTGAAATCTATAGGTTTTCACAATACTTAATATTTCACTCACATCTACAATTTCTAGAATACACTTAGATAATTTAACAGAAATGTCAACTGAAAATCACTGTAATTGACTTGTTTAGAAATGTTAGTGTTACGATACACAAATTGCACGTTTAATACTTCAAATTTAAATATTGCATATAGGATATTGAGTAATATGTCCTTTAAAATATTGATAATATTTATAGCATCAAACTTTTATTTAATCATAATAATAAATAATCTTTATTAATACAGTCAATGTAAATGACAATGAAAACTTTACAATCTAAAATGTTTAGTGATCATTCAATATTAAATTTTTATGAACATGCTTTCTATTAAAAGTTTCAGGTGTTCTTAATTTTTGAAAAAAAAATATTGATACATTTTGATTTAGTTCAGTAAAAATGATCGTTTTTGGAGTTATAGTTTACTTTCCCTTTATTTGAAGCATTCTGTTCATTCTCCTAAACTAATAGGTATATTTGAGTGAACTGTGTATAAATATATATAGGGGTATAGGGTAAAGCATATAAACTAACGTTTGAAACATAGAAATGGGTACTATAAATTAATAAAAAATATACTAGTAGAAAATTCTTTGGAACATTAAATGTCTATAAAAAAATAAATTAAAATGTTTACCTCTCTTTTTATTTTTCATCGTCGTCCATTATTTAGTTGTATGCAAATAAACAATTTTCGATTATGTTTTTAAGGATATTCAAGACTCATAGCTCTGAGTCATAATGATTCAAATTATTTTGCAAAAAAATTTATTGTTAAACCTGAAACTCACAACCAACCGTAACATATCAGCCCACTTGTCCGCTAATGATGTAATTGTCAAGTCAATCAGTTAGTCAGACATTAATACTAGGACTTAGTGAGTCAATCATGAGGACTTGGGATATTCATGATCATAAGTATTTTATTGTAGGTCTGATTCACAAAGTTTTTCTCCTTTCAAGTAAGTTATCACGTATACATCATAATAGATTTTCAATTCAGAGAATCACGTATGCTGATGACACATGTGTGCTCACAGTTAGTAATAACCCTTTGGATCCCAAACTCTCCAGTCCCATATCAAAATCCTTGAAGAATGGTGTCGAAATTGGAGGATAAAAATAAATTCCAACAAATCACATTTACTCTTCGTCGTAAACCTACCGACTGCCATACAGTATACTTTAATAATGTGGCTCTTACCCCTGTAGAACAGATTCGTTATCTTGGACTACATCTTGACAAACGACTAACCTGGAATCCTCACACAAGACTGAAAAGACAGGAAACTGCTCGCAGATTCTGACTATTACAGACTACTACTACTACTACTTTACTAGACAAACGGTCTAAACTTCCAACTCATTACAAAAGACTGATCTACATGACAATAATAAGGCCCATCTGGACATACGGAGTTGAGCTTTGGGGCTCCACTAAACCTTCGAATTCCTCTCGTATTCAATCCGTACAATCAAAAATCCTTCGTAAAATCCTCAATGCTCCTTATTTTGTTACTAATAAAATCATCCATAAAGACCTAAATGTTCCTTATGTAACCGATCTAGCCCGAACCCGATATTATTCCTTCCATAATAAACTCCCTAACCACCCAAACCCACTAGTTTCTAACCTTGCTTCCTCTTTCATTCCTGGCAATTCTCCGAGGCGCCTGAAAAGAAGATGGCCTCGTGACCTTATATTATAAACTGTTTTTAGAGTTCTACTACTGGGTAGTTTCTCTACATCCTGTATCATATCATTATGTGATTATGATCAAATTTACTTGTTGTATTTTTTATACAGTTATATAGTTTATACATATCAATAAATAAAAAAAAAAATTTAGAGAATGGCCTCGTAAACTTGATAAAACCAGTCAATCTTCGTGTTTCAATATTGATTTAATAACAAGTTAGCACCGATTAAATGGTTAGAAGTATTGTGTAAATTTTAATAGACTGTTTTATTTTTGGCGGAAGAAACAAGTAAGAAGTTTGCAGCGAGAAATAACTGAAAGAGCTAGATAAGATTTGTATCATTTCAAAGTATTTTCGGTTGAATATGTGAAAGGGACAATTTTGATATTTTATTCTATAAGTTACATAGAACTTTTTCTGAAATTTTCACGTATATTCACGGTTGTTAAAAATTGACAAAAGAGCTTGAGATTCTAATTCATTTCAGTATTTTTAACAAGAAAGTGTGATAAGTAGATATTTCCAAGGAAAATTTTTAAATATTGCAGTTAACGTTATATTTAACTTATTTGTGTACATTATTATTCCAGTGACCAGACCCTCTACTCTCTACTGACCATTTCCTCAATAGATATACAGTGACCGAAGAAAGTATTTGCACACCACGTTTTTTAAAAATTAAATTATGAATTTATTCATTAAAAAACCCCATCACTTCAAAAATAAAAAGTATATTTATAACTTAATAACTACAAATAAAATTCAAATGAAAAACTTCTTTCATAAAAAAGCAAAACATGCGCCGGTTATTCGCAGTTATGCCTCTTTCTTAAAATCTCTTAATTACGCATCTGACGGTTGACAAATTAATACCTAACAAATCCACTATTTCGCGATTTGATTTTCTTTAATTTCGAAATAATATAATTTTTCGCGAGTAGTGGCTCTTAGTTTACTTGTTTTTGGCATTAGGATCGATTAAATTAAAACGAACTTGATAGATTGAAATATTTTATTATACTGATATAAAAGAACAGGATTATATTCAGGCATAAAAACAAGAACAAGTAAACAAACAGTGTGTAAATACTTTTTTCCTTGTGTTTATATTATGTTTAAATACATTTTTATTATGATCAATATTTTTAATTGAGTTTATACTGTTTGTTAACATGTTTTAATTATACTTTTTACTAAGGAACCTCAAACTATTTTATTATTATTTAAATTCATTATATAAACCAAAGGCAAGGTGTGCAAACACTTTCTTCTGCCACAGTATTCTATTTCCCAATATGACTACAAAAGCTTTATGGTCTATTTGTTTTTTTTTTTAAAAAAATTTTTGTTTCTCGATCAGTACCCGTTTATGCTCTGACACAAATAATCCTCTTTATAGAAAAACGAGTCAGGAAAATCATCATCCAGTTTCCAATTTTTTCTACAACGCATAAATTCCAATAAGCATGAACTCTTCGTTTTCATACCGATATTTTTTTCTGATTGAAAGTAATCCTGAGATATGAATTAAGTTAAAATGAGAAAAAAGTTAATTTCAGTTTTTATATAATGAGATAGGAACAGAAACTATTAAAAATAAAACTTCATCTTCATTCGGCAAAAAAATTAATTGTTAATTTTTTTATTCTTCCCAAAGTTTCTTTATTAATTGCATAGCAATGCTCCTGGAGTTCTCTTTTTCGTAAAATAATTTGCAATCATCACGACTCAGAGATATCAGTCCTGAATACCCTTAAAACTTTTTTTTTTATTAGGGTTATTTGCTTTCGACTAAATTAAGGACGGCAATGAAAAAGAGGGAAATAGATTTATTATTATTATTTTATTTTAAGCTAGGGCCTAAGAAGCTCAAATTATCTGGGGTTTTTTTTTTCACTAATATTATTTCCAGTACCTAATGTAGTAGATAAACTAAAAGTTTTTAAAAATATTCCTGAACTTTTATAAGTCCACTTGGATAGTCATCCTATTTAACGTCAGAAGTTGCCAATAGACGCCTCATCAAAAGACAAGCATTCAGGAATAAGTTCAAACATTCGGTATTTGAGTTCACTAATTTTAGAGATTTAAAGGATTTGGAGTCAGATTTTAAATGTTGAAGATGTAGGGGATTCAACATATTGACGAAATTTTCTCGTTGTTTTCTTATCCTTTTTTGGAATTTTCTCCTCACGTAGGTTATGCGCTTTTTCTCAGTTCAATCCGGTGTTAATTCCAGAAAAACACCTGCTGTTGTTCTAACAACCCATTGGTCTATTTTTCGTTCTCTATTAAAGAAGTTGTTTTCTGAGGAAAAGTTCTTGTCCTTTTTTGTTATGTTGCCGCAGATTATTGTTTAATCATGTGGAACAATTGGGCTGCCAATGCAACCTCCCAAGTCGATCATTTAATATTGTACATTTAATTCCATGAGATGTGGAAGGATAAGACCTTATAACAATATAGAAAATGTAATTATCATATTTTTGAATTATAAGGGGATGGACTAAAGCATTATTATGTTACTTATTCGATCTCTTTACATGTTTGACTTTCGGTGTTTTTAACTCATTGTCCAATACACCTTTACTTATCACGAAATAAATTCATTGCTTCTCTGAAGATTCGACACTGCCGGTGCTTTCATATTTTCTATGTATAGATGAAACATTCCCATTTAATTACTACTTTTCAAGTTAGTTGTTTCAAATCTTCGGCCGAAATTCGATAGTTCTGTTACTTTTTCTAAGAATTAATACCTTCTTCAAAGGGTAAGTTTTAATATTAGATTTTTTCATCAAGAAATATTTTATTATTTTCTTGATTGGTCCAAAGGTCTTGGAAGAATCTCAAAATCACTGCAAACGCAAGAATCTATTGTTCATGAAAAATTGATCATTTATTTATGAATATTTGTGTTGGAAAAATAAGAGATTTTGAAAATCATTCTGACACAAAATCGCGCAATCGGAGTTTTTTTTTTCTCACTCTCCAAAAGTTTCTATTTATTTACACATACAATATATAATGCAATATATATACAATTCACAATAGTTGTATAATTGTACTCGCTTCAGTGTAACATATACTAAAATTTGTTCTTTTATATTTATGTGAGTAATAAAATTATATTTGTAGACACTTTCATTTTAATTTTATAATAAATAACTGTCTTCAAAATATGTAATTTTGTCAAGTATTTTTTTTTTTATTAAAATAGCAATATGCAACACTCAAGGACAATAGATATTAGGAATGTGAGTACACAATCCTACTGTATATACATATTAAATAGGAAACAAGTAAATAAATAATAATAATAATAATAGAAATAAAATAAAATAGCTAAATATAAAATAAAATGGAAAATAATAATGATAAAATAAGCAAAATAACATACACATATCATATAAACAACAAAAAATAGTTACATAATAGCAAATTAAGTAAATAACTAAATTAAATAAAATTAAAATTAAGTAAGTTAGATAAATCAACTTGAACACTTTGCGCTCTGAGTATAATGTATAATTATAATAATGTATACCTGTAAATTTTTATTGTAAATAAAGTTGTTCTTTTTTTATCAATAGTGAAAATGTCTGATAAGACAGTTTTGGACCCATAAATGTTTATGGTAAATTCAGACCAAGCTCTTAAGACAGTCCAGTCGCGCCTAATCCGTCTAGTAGACTTAATCTTAGTAACACAAGGATTGATTGATAAGAAAGATTGACTGATGGGATGTTCTGAGAGAACCCTTAATGGGTCATACACGACAGGCATGTTTTCCGCTCTTGTGATTAAATATAGTTTTTTTTATAAAAAATTTTTTGATTAATTTAAGGAGGTTAAAAAAAAAAGGAAATAATACAAATATAAAAATTTTAAAGGAAACAAAAAACAATATTTAAAGAAAATTAAATACAAATAAATGTAGAATTTATCTAGTTGTGAATTCCATCAGGCAACAATAAAAGAAAGAATTCTGAAAAACAAAGTTATTACTTTTTTCTTATCATACACCAATAATAAGAAAAGAGAAATCATTTCAAAATTTATATTTTCCTTATCGTTAGGCACTACATAAGTAGGCACATACTATGTTTTATAACGTGGTTATACAAATTTTGAGTAGAAATATTAATGGTATATCAGTACGTTATAAAAAAAAACAAAAAACTGATCCTTAAGATAGAGTAAAGATCGCATGCATACAAGCAAGTATTTTTATAGAGCGATGAGCTTATTGGGCAAAAATAAAATTAAAATGCAAAGTAAATTTATCAATACCTATGGAGCTAATTGCTAACCTTAATCCTTATTACAGGTTGTTTTTTTCTCTCCGCTACCTCTTTCCATTTACGATCCATCAGATCTTCCATTCTTGATGCCTTAGAACCGCATAGAACTTCTTGGTGAATTTTCATTGACCGTATTCCATTAATCCAAAATCTTATTCTCGGTTGGTTTTTTGTTCAACTCTTTCCCAATGCACAAGAAATTAATGATATAAATCGTGGTGCTGAATATCAGTTCTATAATTACTGGTGGTGACCAGAATCGGAGGACGAATTCCAATATTGGTTTCCGAAGTCGTTTTATGGGTTGAGAGTTTTTGGTGAAGACAATAGTATGCAATAAAGTACTTGAAAGTATGATTATAAAAATATATGTTCGGTTGTCATGAGCACCATTTTCAAAAATAATGTATTATGTAAATAAGCAACTATTAATTACTGATTTTTATGCATCATTCTCTCAATATATTTCACCGTGTAATTGGATTACCTACATTTTACAGAATGATTGGAACATCTTTTTGTTTTGGTCTGATTCTTGTCGGCGCAGTTGTTGCGATTCCAGCACCTGAAGAAGGGAGGGAGCTAGGTTACGAACCTTATGATAGTCCAGGATATCCGGAGAAGTGGCAGCTTTCTACGTTAGGTAAGTAATGTACTTTTTAGTTTAGTTAGGAATTACAAGAGAACCTCGTTTAGATTATAAAATGTATCATTGTATTGTACTATTTAGTTTAGTTAGGAATTACAAGAGAACCTCGTTTAGATTATAAAATGTATCATTGTATTTAGTTTAGTTAGGAATTACAAGAGAACCTCGTTTAGATTATAAAATGTATAATTGTATCGATATAATTAAATGGTTCATTGGGTATTTTTAAAAAAATTCTACTTACTTTATGGGGTGTGTTCATTCAACAATTATTATGATAAAAAATAATAATAAACCTCATAAACGCAACAATTTTCTGGGAGAAAATACTCCCTTAAAATGTCATACATATTTAATTCACAAATTTGATGAGCATTTAATCCATTTTAAAATCGTTTCTATAAATGTTTGACATTTTTCGATTATCTTTTTGTATTTTATTATGTGGTCAACTTCTCTTTTGATTTCATAAATAATAGTATAAACTCTCTTTCTTAGGGTTCAATAATGTAGCAATTTCAGGGGAATAACCATCCATAAAATATTTTACGCATTTAATTCATGAATTGGATAACGTATCAGGCCTCAAATATTTTTCCAAATCTAATTCTATGATTGCTGACAATGTTTCAATGATTTTCGATAATATAGTCTTTATTCGATAGTATCTTCCCATTTCATAATTAAATGATTTAAAAAAAAAATAAATAAGTCCATTAGCAAGATAGGGTATATAAGTGGTTCCTAAAGTGCCCCAAGGGTATGCCAGGGGTGCTGCAACCATTACAATCTAAATTCTATTATTGTAACCAAAAGTTAAATTAGAACAGCAAACCTAAGGTATATTCCAACATTTACTTTGCACTGTTTTTTCGTATTTTTCTACATACTCAACCACTTTAAGGATAATTGCGGCAAAATTTTTGTATTTTTTAGCTTGCAAAGATTGCTGTAAAAGTATTTAGCCCAACAAATATTCCGCGAAATGTTTTTAGTCCATAAAGGGTGCTGTAGCAAAAAATGTTTGGTAACCTCAGGTGTATACTCTTATTTTAAATCCTAAAATTATGGCAAGAGGATATAATCTTCTTGTTCTTAATCTTGGAACTTGCTGATACAATCCTCGGTCCGGTACCAGTTGGTTGCACCTATTCCACTCAATTCCTCTCTTGTCTAAAGCTTCTTTGACTGCACCATCCCAAGTATGTTTTGGCCTTCCTCTTGTCCTTCCATTGATTCTCGTTTCATTAATTATTTTGGCCATTCTTTCCTGTATTCTTTTTACATGGCCAAATCACCATAGTCTACTTTTTTGTATAATATAGTTCGGCCAGTTTTTCTCCCAGGTTACTTCTGGCCCTTCGTGTTTTCTCATGCATCCTCCTCAGGTATCTCATTTTCGTAGCTTGGATTTGACTTTTTTGTCTTGATGTAGTAGTCCTGGACTCGCTCGCATAAGCTCCATAGGAAGATGAACGAAGTCTCACTTTTTTGAATTTTTTTTATACTTCTTTCTTTCCCTGGAAACGAGCATTGAGTGAATGGAAACTAATTTTTTTCTTTTTCCGATTTTTCCGTCCGTTGAGGTGGGCCTCGAAGTACTTAGTAACACAGCAGGTAATCTCTAACGTGCTCCATCTCCTGTCCTTTCAGTATATTCTGTTTCCTCTTTCTTCCCCCTTTCCTATCGAGGATATGATCATATTATGAAATACAACAAGATCATTGTAAATTGTGGATTTGAGATGCGACAATGTGAAGTCAGAAATTTATCCAATTTATGAATTAACTATGCCTGATGTTTAAGGGTTTTAATCCTCCCTCTCCCCCCTCTCTTCAAAACTATTGCATTAATGAATATATGACCCTTAGCATAATAATTTTTGAAATCTTAGCAATACACGATTTTCATTTATTTATTTATAAACTTTCCCAATTTACTCTGTATCTCTCTTTCTTTTTTAAATCGTTGTATTCAAAGTACTCGGATGGTATGTTATATAAATCAGCACTTAAATACTGCTAAGCAGTTTAAACAAAAAATTTGATTATTAAGATATATGCGAGCGAGTCCATGACTACTACCTCAAGACAAAAAGGCAAATCCAAGCAATGGAAATGAGGTACCTGAGGAGGATGAATGAGAAAACACGAAGGGACAGAAATAACCTGGGAGGAAAACTGACTGAACATATTATATAAAAACATGGACTATATTGGTTTAGCCATGTAGAAGAATAGAAAAGAATACATGAGGAAAGAATGGCCAAAATAATGAATGAAACGAGAATCAATGGAAGGACAACAGGAAGGCCAAAAACGTTTGGGATGGTGCAGTCAAAGAAGCTTTAGACAAGAGAGGAATTGAGTGGAATAGGTGCAGCCAACTGGTACCGGACCGAGGATTATATGAGCAAGTTCCAAGATTAAGAACAAGAAGATTATATCCTCTTTCCATAATTTTAAATTTTAGGATTTAAAAAATAAGAGTATACACCAGAGGTTCCCAAACTTTTTCCGCTACAGCACCCTTTACAGGCTAAAAACTTTTCGTGGTATATTTGTTGGGCTAAAAACGTTAGTAGCAATCTTTTCGAGCTAAAAAAAACAAAAATGTCGCCGCGATTATCCTTAAAGTGGTTGAGTATGTAGGAACACAAACAGTACAAAGTAAATTCTCCCGTACAAAAATATACATATATTTTTGTAGCATTGGAGCATTCCCGAAATCCTGTTGCTGGGGTTACGAAACAAGCAAAAATCTTCCATTCTCCTTCGATGACGTAAGATAAACAAAGTCTCACTTTTTTGATTTTTTTTATACTTCCCTGGAATAAAATAATTAAGTTGTTAAAATAATAAAATTGTTCAAAAATAAAATTTTGAATTATATCCAAACTTTTATTATTTTCAGTTTAACTACAATAAAAAGATATTTATTTAAAGAGAGCATACGTTCCCCAAAATCTCAGTATGGTTATTCATGAGGCAAAGTATGTCAAAGTTATTTCGATCTTTTTCTGGTATGCTTTTCAATTCGTATTCGTAATTGCTCACGCAGATTGAACTACCCACATTGTCATCCCACATATTGTCTCAGCTATTGTTTGTTTGCTTACTAGGAAACATCGTTTGCATGCTTAGTTTTTTTTCTCTGTCCTGATTAATACCTCATTGCCTAAGTTGTGATAGTCAAAAGAGTTTAAAATTACTAAAACGGTTGTTATCGTCTTTTATAGTTAGTACCCCATTTTCAAAACCTATCTGAACTTAAAGAAGAAGTTTGGGGAAAGTGAACCAGAAGTTCAAACTTATATTGTGAATATATCTAAATATCTTACAGCAGATACCTTAATTTTTTGTAATAATTAGAACAGTTATCGAAGATATTGCCTCTTTTACAAACTTGTTAAATATTGTTATTTTTCCTTTTGATATAGTATTCCTGCTTTCAAACAAAAAGTATGCTACAGTGATAACGTAATGTGTACCTTATAACTGTATCTGTTCTTATGGAGGCGGTTGGGCAAATATACATGACGAATTCTATTAAGTTCGATGATTCGGCCATCAATAATTTTAACTATCATTATAGTCTTATTTTAACCCGTTATTAGTCGCTGTGTGCGAATTTCTCTCACGTTAATCGTTTTTTCGGGTCTGGAAGCTGCTGGAGGAAGACTGTGGTTTCCATCTTCCTAGAATCTGTAGTTCACAGTCTCTTCCTTCAATACCTCGCCCCCTCCCACCACTCTAGCAGCTCTGGTTAAACGTCCAGCCCTCTTTCCAAATGTTTTTATCTCAAGGGAAAAACTAGCAGAACTAGGAAAACGTGGGTTTGAAGAGGTTCCTGCCTTCATTAGGTACTTATTATTTACTATGAATTGTATTTTGATACTATAAGTGTATGTTAGGGTGGTCTTTATAATAAAAAGTTTGTCTTCTCATGTTTTCACTTCATCGCTGCGCCTTATGAATACTATTTTTTTGTACATTTCTCGGTTATATGCAGGCATTCTAAACAAATAAATTGCCATCAGTGTAAAAGTCCCAGTCATACGGTGTTAACTTGCACCAGTTGTGCACTAAAGATTTCTTCAGAATGAGGATTTTCTTTAAGATTAGTGTTATGATTCTTTTTATAACTTTGTCTGTCTCAAAATATTACTTTATGTTTATTACTACCATATTTTATAATTATATTTGTTTTTTAAATGTTTTAATACTAGTTTACTCTTGTATCAAAATAAATATTTTTTTCTACGGTTTTTGCTATGCTTAAATAAACCTAATATTAAAGAAAATTTTGTATTTTAAAAATATATATTTCAAGAGCTCTAATATAAGAAATGTGAGAAAAAGTCACACGCACGACCATCCGAGTTAAAATCGACCTAGCGACCGATGACGGGTTAAAGAGGAAGGATAAAATTTTATTCCATAAACAAAATTCGTTGTGGTGATGTTAGTACGCTTGGAAAGTAAACCTTTGTGTCCAAAACGGTTAACCAAGGTTTAGGAACTTCAGAGAACCTAATATTGTTTTGGAGAGAAACTGTTTTTTCACAAGTGTTTATCGAAATAGTAGAATATTCAGAAATCATCTCATTAAATGTTTTCCATGTTTTCCTACGATTAATAACTTTTATACAGACGAAGTTGGGAAGCGGGTGTCTAAAGATTATATTTTCAAACATAACTAATGATATCTTAATCTAAAACGTCCAATAAAAAAAAAAGCATTATCATAGTAATAACCTTATCATATAATCTTTTCCGTTCTATGGGACGGAATGCACATGCATATCTATTTAAACACATTGGTAGTTTGTTAGTGAATTTAATAACTATGAATATTAAAACTCGTATCATTTAAGGAAATTTATTGCCTTAAATTACAAGTCGAAAATTTTGATTAAAAAAAAATTGATTACCCTGCCCTTGAAATTTGAGTTTTCATGTTACAAGACACGTAGACTCTAATGATCGAATAACAAGAGTGTTGAGTCAAATCAGATTTGGCATCGAAGTTATGGATATATTTGAATATGAGAATTCATCAAAATCGTGAGTGCTGTTTTGGCGCTTTAGTCTATGGAAAATTTGTTATGATGTTAACTGCTCCAGCATCGAGTGCCGAAAACCTGCAAAACGAAAAGGAAGCGAATATCGGTTGCATGTAACTGTTCAAAAGATAATTAATAGTAATACAAGATATTACTTTGTGTTTATTACTATCAATTGTCTCAGATGGTACAAGTTCATTTTTTTTTGCAGGGTTTCGGCCTCCGATACTTTTGATTTGGGGAGTTTGGGCGCACATAAATATCTATAGATTGTAGCGCCAAAACTGTTGTAACAATTTTCCTATTCAAATTAGGCATCCAAAATACTGGTTGACTATTTCACATTATTATCAGTGATCCAAAAATTATACATCTGGTATAGCTTATCTCCTACTCAGTTTCAAGATAATTAGATTTTTAAATCAAGTAAAGTTAAGGATTCTCCCTAACCACCCAAACCCACTAGTTTCTAAGCTTGCTTCCTCATCCATTTCTGACAATTCGAGGCGCCTGAAAAGAAGATTGTCACGAGACCTGCTAATGTAAAAGCGTCATTTGAGTGCTACAAATGGGTAGTTTCTCTATCACTCCAATGAAAATAAAATCAAATTTACTTGATGTATGTATATAAATGTATGGTTGTAATTAGCAATGAATAAAAAAAAGTTAAAGATTATGATAGAGATAAATGTGGATTATGGATTTTTAATTATTATTGAGTTGAGAATTATTTGTTTTCCCATAGAATTTTGAAATGAAATTTCTCAATTATAACTTTAACTGTTGGATATCCTGAATCTGTCCACGTACAGCATAAGATCCTAACTCGAGAGTTCTGCATGATACGTTGAACTTTGTTGTAAGTTACAAAAATGCCACCACAGAGTTTTGTAAGATACTTTACTTTATTTTTATTAAGGAAAGACAGTACAAAGACTATGGAATATTATGTTAAATTGCTATCTAAAGGTTACTGTATACAGCTCGTCTCCTAGAGTGTCTTTCGACAACTCCATTTGACTACTCTCTAGATACTACCCTGGCATAATTTCTTACGTTAAATCAAAAACATCAAGTACCAGATGTGGTGGAGGGGGAAAACTCGTTAGGAGGGGTGTTTGTTGATAAAGGGGAATGTCTGAGGAGGGAGATTCAAATCGAGAAGAAAGCGCAAGAAAAAATGGGCTCCTCCACATCTGAAAATAATGGACCAATGTAAAATATTGCATTGTAATAATCATATATGAGTCGATGTGACAATTTCCCAGCTGATGCTACGAAGGCATAACATAATTTCTTCACAAGGGGTTGAAAATACATTCGTACATATCAGCAACATAACACAACCAATCCGATCAATATCACAGATGCTAAGTTGTAAGTGTTTTTTACTACTCTACGTGAGAAAAACATTAAAGCAATTTATATACTTTACTTTGTTAAAACAATGATAATAATAACCTATAGATAGTCTTCCTCACGTACTTAACTTTTATCCAACCTCCGCCTTTAGCAGGCATGATAAATTGTAACAATTATTGTGGCTTAACTTCCTGTTTCATAACTCAACGACGGACCACCAGTTAATATAGATTCTACTCATTTTTTTTTTATTGATACAATTTTGTTACTTTTAAAGTGTTGTTTTAAGTATAACAGTCAGGTATTAATCGAAAGATTTTGTAATTATAAATAAAAAATATAAGGAATTTTGTTTAAAATAGTTTAGTAGGTTTTCTATGAACCGCGGATGAATTATCCAAGTTGTCGACCCGGCGCCATTTTGTTTTAAGATGGCTGATACCTGATTTATATTGCTTAATACCTTCTTAGGTCATTCATATTACCTCTGAACAATGCCCAAAAACATTTTCGCCGAATGTAATTTATTCATTTTACCTTGAACATTTGCTAAATTAAAAAAAAAAAAAAAAGTGAAACAGACCAAAGAGAGTATTAAAAGTAAAATTATTTTATTTATAAAATTCCTTTTCTCATAAAATGCTTAAACTAAACTCCCTATAGAATTCACTAATATTTTATCTGCACAGTTTAAAAACATCTCTTTCAAAGCTATAAATGTCGGTGAGGATCCCTACTAGGCTACTGATAAAGGCGACTCCACTGAGGGCGGATGAAGAGTAATGAAAAGGCTCTGGTAAAAAGAAAAACGCATACCATAAAATAGCGTAAAAAAGAAAAAAGGAAAAAAAAGAAGAAGGAAATGCTTTGAATATGACCCAATTAAGGAGAGAGGGGGAGTCGGTGGCGATGAATGGCCTTTCAGTATCCTCACTTTTTTTTTTTTACCTCGGCTTCCTTTTAGCAGTTTTCTTTCTGCTTCTATTAATAAATGAATTTTAGGGAGGATAGATAAATTTGATTTTCATTTAACCCTGCTTCTGAGTATTTTGCATCTGACAGAGATATATTTATTTTATACTTTTTTCTTTCTCTATTCATTTCCCTTTCTTAGTTGGATAATGGCAGAAATGTCCGTTAAAAAAATACATAAAAACTTGAACAGATTAACCGGCATAATACATTTTACATAATATAACATAAAAGGTGTAGTAGTGTTATATTTTTCAACATTAATTTGCCAACTTATATATAAATTTAAGTTAATAAGTTTTGGAAATCATCCGGTAATTTATTTGATGGAATTATTTTTTATTCATTACTCAACTATTAAAGGGAAATAAATAGGAAAAGAAAGAATGTAATAT
>NW_027112496.1:588705-601124 GCF_000696795.3 Halyomorpha halys
AAATACATCGGGTTGCTACATTACACAGCATACTAATTAATCCGTGATCGGACATATACAAATTACATATATTTACATATAATAAAAAAGTTAAAAAAGAAAACAGTTTTTTTTCCACAGTTCCTTTTACAATTAATTCCAGTCTACACACTAAATACAAATATTTCAATTCATTTTTTTTTCTTTCCCTTTCTTGTCCCTTCAATTACACAATTTTCATTTCATTTGATCGACAAATTCACTCTCTCGAATTCCCCCTCTCAGGGCAATTCAATTCTCCCTTCGGACAAATTCATCCTCTCCAGTGACATGTTAAACTAATTCATTATTAGACCGCAATGTGAGATCAAACCCGAGAAATAATAGTCGATCAGTTTACAGTAAAACAAACAAATAAATACATTTTAGCAAACCAAAACTAATACATAGATTTAAAGGAAAATATTATAAAAAGTTGGTTAAATAAACTGCTTGACTGGATAAATAGGTTTAAAAAAAATAAAATTAATAATAATAATAAAATAATTTGATGGATAAATAAGATAAGGAAATAAATAAGTTAAAACACACAAATCGGTCCACATACTAAAATAAATAAATAAAACAATGAATAATCTCAGAGCTAATCCCAATGCAGGTGATGGTGTATGATACCCAGGAAGTCCAAAATAGTATTTTCTGCCTAGATCACTATACCCCCGATGCTAATACCTAGTCCTATGACGCTCCTTATTCTTGTTATTGTTCCGCGAGTTCCAAACCAGAGGCCTCTCACGATGAACTATGTCATCTATATCATCTGACAGATGCCAGATCAACTAATTGTTTGTAGATTCTATATAAGGTGGATCGTTTCCTACAATAAAGCCAGTTTTGATTTCAGATTCAAAGTGTCTTCCCCCTCTTGCAGTTTCATTTTTTTTTCTTGTATATGTATATATATATTTAATTTCATATAAATGTGGCTGTATTTAGACTATATCCTGCAGGTAGCCAGTTTCCATAATATAAAAAATTATTTAAATTAATAGTGAGAAATTTAAAATAAAAATGAATACATCTGCCAAAGGTTGAAATTAATTTTTAAATATCACATTATTTGAAACATATAACTATTAATTTATGAATACGTACTGATTAAATCTTAAATTAAACAACTCATTTAATTTTAAAACAAATTTTAATCATTTCTTACAGAGATTCTAGGCATAATTTGGAGTAAAAAGAATGAAATTCAATACACATGCAGACGCGCTCACACATACTTTCAATATTTTGGTAACGTTTCGTCTTTTTTACCTTTAGCCATTTTCAAACCTTTTTATTTCTTTCATAACACAGTCATGTGGGCGTGAGCAATTTACGACCTGAATAGTCAGATCTTACAAACATTATTTTAAAACTTAAAATATAAACATGCTAATAACTTATAAAGTGGATCTAAATCAAGTCAATACAGAAAATAATTCATTTATTTATGAATTGTTAATATTTATTAACGTAAGATCTTAATACAAATTTTAAACCTAATTCATCTAATACATTTAATTAAAGCACAATATAATATAAAGATTCTTAAAAACCAATCTAATTTTATTATATAATTATAACTTTTTATTCTCATGTTTATATATCTAAACACTTTAGGATTGAAATATTCTAATCTTATTCTAACAATTATTATGTATAACAAATTCGATCCTTCGTATTATTATGGTAACATTACTTATATAAATGTATTATATTATATAACCTACTTGCTACTGATGTTATTCTGAAATAAATACCAGAAGAGAATTATCCGATTTTTGTCATCTTTATGACTAAAATAAACAAATTTTGTAAAAATAAATACAACTTGAAAGTTAGGATATTAGCTATATAAACGGTTACGCTCAATTAGATCGCTTCGGTCGAGGGTAATTTTCCTCGCCCGTCTTCAGTTTATTGTCTAAGGATTTTCCAGAGAATTTCACGTAGTTATTTAGTCTAAAATTGAAGCGGAACAAAGAAAGAAGGGGACAGTTCACTAAATATTTATAAAGATGTTAAATATTCCCAAGGGTTAGTAAAAGTATTGTTCCGTTTAGGATGAAACAGAATGAGACGTGACTTGCTCTAGGTATGCATCCCATGTCACGTTGACCTATTCACACTCAGACTTTCATTCTTCCCATTTCCTCACGATCGGAGGCATCACTGCGTCTAAACCTCACGCGTGCCTCACAAAACCACTAATTTTGGTCAATACAAAAGTTCTTTTTGGTACTATTCCTCCTTATTTTTTCATTGGAATACCATGTCTTTTTGTCAACTCTTCTATATAAATGAACTTCTCAATTGTCATTTGTCGGTATAATAATAAGGATATAATTAAGTCCATCCATATATATCCATCATATAGCATCTATCATATATATCCTTCATATTGCATCCATATATGCATACATATATATCCAGCTTATAGCAACAGACTTTACGATATTAGCAAGAAGATACTATTCAGAAAGACGTAATAACTTCACAAAAAGTAATCTATATAAATCTGGATAAATATTACAAATATGCTGAAGTATCAAAACCTTTGTACCGTTACGTACAGCTGTGATTTAGAAACCACAATACAATAAATGATCACAATAAGATAAACCTGTAGACCACAAAGTGCCAAAAATAGATCTCTAGTAAACCAAAAAAAAAGAAGGCCACAATCATTGAAATAGGAATTCCTAATGACAAAAATGTATACGAGATGGTTAGAAAGAAAACAAGTATATATCAACAGTTCTGAGGAACTGAAGGAACCCTACCGCAAAAATAAGGATATGTGTTGGCCTTTACCATGTTGTAACGTATCGTCCAAGATGAGACATTTGTTGCAAACAACTCGGACTTAGTTCCCCTAAACCTGGTTAGTTCATCATTATTAAGTCATAAATTGAGCCTAACACCTGCCTTACTGAGTCCAGGTAGATGAATATTCGGAGCAATGGGTGATGATGTGAGAAATTCTGAAATGATAAAAAACATCATATACAGGTGGATCAAGAGGATCAGTTATTAAGACAATTATATTGAGACGATGTTTCTTAACTTTATTGTTTCCATAGTCATGTTCTACAATAGAAAAAAAACAATTCCTAATTATAAAAACAACATTGTACTTAGTATAATTACTTACAATTGTCTATTACTGTGTGTTCTACATTGCTGTGATTCAACAAACTCAAGGTTTGTGCAAGAACTAAATAGGGCTGATATGGAGGAAAGTAAATGTGGGTTTGTTTTCCGAAAAATTCCATTCTGGAACTTCGGTACAGAATCTCGAAAGAAGGGTATTCAACACAAATATAGTTGTAGCTAAATAACAATAAACTCTTACAAACCTGACCAAACTGCTCTCACCACACATTTCAGAATAACAGAAATTCAAATTTGATACACCAAAAATCATGCATCGCGAAAACAAAATTAGGCGAAATTTAAAAGAAATTAATCTATGTAAAATAATAATAATCGGGCTATCAACGAAAGTTAGATGTTCAAAATTTTAATTCGTGTACTCCAACCTCTTAAACACATAATACATAATTAATAACACTAATATAAATAAACAAAATACAAAAAAGAAATAACATACTGACTATCTGCTAGAAAAAATAGTTACGTTATTAAAAAACCAAACAAACCCACGTTTACTTTTTTCCATATTTCACTTGCATTGTTGTAAACGTTACTAGGTTACTCGTATTTTGATGTTGTATTAAACCGACGGAGATGCTTACTTGCTAAATTTTTCGAAAGTTAAAAGCACGAAAGCAAAAATAGATTAAAACAGTACTACATATTTAAAACTCCTAACCAAGCTTCTCTTCCTTGTTTGGAATTGTTTTTAATAAAAATAAATAATTCCAATAGCGAACATGAATAGGATTAATTATTAAAATAATTAAAATTTTGTTATAATTATTGTTTTAGACTTGAAAATTGAACTCATTTGCGGCCTATTCTCGAAAAAGACAAATAATTCCTGTTCATTAACCAATCGTTTCCAACCAGCACAATGGTTTTGGTTATCTATTGTCTTTATTATTTTTATTTTTTATTTATCTTTATTTTTATTTTTATTTTATTTTTTATCATATATGCGATACAACACGAGGAGGCCCCTCACCTCCGGTCTCAAAATAGCTCCTGAATGGATAACACATATGCAAAATTAAATATAACAGGTAACCTTAAAATACCAAAGGTAGTAAAAGGTAAGACACAACACGAATTACTTTTCTTTCTTGCACAGTAATGCACTACTAATTCACATTTTATTTCTGTTTTTAGAGGGTTCGGAAAAAAAAAAAAAAAAAAAAAAAAAAAACACAATGGTTTGTAGAGACAACCAGTTTCTTGTTTAATATAGTAACATTGTCTTTCAAAGATGAAACTTGTCTGAAATTAAACAATGTTCTCAGAAGCCTGAAACTGTTATTATTTTTTTTTTAATATTATCACAACAGGGCCCTGTTTCATAATGAAAGCTAATAGTATTAGTCCATAGTACAAGTGTAGAAACTGGTGTGGTAATATACTAACACTTATTTTTTTCATGATAGGGGTGATTATTAGTAATATTAAAGGAATTAAAAAATATTAAAGTACAAGATAATACTGTACAATTCTGTGTTATTGAATTAAGATAAATCTACAAGACTAATAGTATTAGTTTGTACTTTATTATGAAACAGGGCCCAGGTGTCTATCCTGGTTCTTGAAAACTTTTGTTTATTTTTCAAATAAATGTTTCCCCTACAACTCGGGGTGTACCTTTAATTATACCGAGGCATAATTAATTTTTCTTAGGACGTCGAGTTTAGACATAAGTTGTTGTTCCAAGTTACAGATCTAAAGCGTTCTGAAAAACACCAACTGATTAGAAATTCTATATAAAAGCTCATTTTAGAATATTTCACTAACTTAAATTGTTAACCAAACTAACCATGTTGTTTAGGCAACAACAAGCTATGTCGACGTTTCAAATTCAGAAAATGTTTAATGAAAAACTAAAACTGAAGTAGAAGAAGAAATGAAGACGTACATACGATGCTGCAAAAAAGTTAGTCCTAACATGTCTACTTACGACTATTGATCGACTTACGAAGTCTTTATCTTTCCGCCACCGTACTTCAGATATTGTAATACCGAGCTACATTATAAAATTAGCTAAAACTAGGACTTTAATATTATTAGTACATGCTAAGACGAATATTATTTAATAGATAACGTTAAAAAAAAACCTAGAAACCTCTCAAAATCGGCATTAGTTGTTGAATCCCTTCAAATTTAAAGAAAAGAGAAATATTGCGATAGTAAACAATTCGAATCTGACTTTCTAACAGAAATATACGCTTTAAGGTAATCTGAGTAGATTTTTCAAAATATTTTGTGGATATGTGGTAAGCTTAGTTAGAAAACAAAAAGTTCTACGTAACTGAAATTACACATTTGAAGTAGGAATATCCATGAGATGTAACAGAAAGTACAACTTTATATTAGTATATTATATAATTTTTTTAAAATATTTTTTTTGAAAACGACTTCAACAATTTATTAAACTCTTTATATCAGTTTACTATTAAATAATGCTTAATATCAGCTCAGTTTTATCTCAATAGAAATAGTCTGACAGGGCTTAGTTGTTACATTTTAAAAATAAATGGCACCAAAGTACATATTTTATTTGAAATAATTATAAAATTCTCATTATTAGTGTTAATTAATATAGATCATTAAAAAAAAGTAGATTATTAACCACAGAAGGAATAAGGAAAAATGTTTATTTTCAGATGTTGAAAGCAAATTTCCAGAACAGTAGTGATGTTGACGTGTAAAATAACTTAGGAAAGCAGAAGATTAAAAAGAAAAAGAACTATTAACTATGAAAAAATTTTAAATAAACTCCATTTATAAATGAATGTTTCAATGTTGTTATGGTTCTTACGTCAATCAGTTGATACTTAAAATTGACAAGATTAATTTAAACTTACTTTAAGTTACAAACTTAAAGTAAGGTGGTAAGTGAAAGTTGTATTTTGAGCATACAAAAATTAGTATTAGAAAAAGTTCTATACTGGCTTTCTTGTTTTGAAGAGAGCAGCAGAACTGATTACCAAATTAATGTTTTCTTGGCATTATAAATAACGCTTGTAATCTAATAAGGGATATAGATAATTCTTTCGGTTACTTGTTAAGTAAAGTATATGGCTTATTAGGTGAACCAATTATTTTTACTTCCACCTCAAGAGAGTTAAATAGGGTAGCTAATAAATTCGCTATCTCGTTACAGTAGCTTAGGGCCGCAAGGAAGGGGATTACTTTTCTTAGGGATCGGCATTAGCCTCTAACCCCCTTTCTCAACTTTTAATTTATTTTTTTTTTAAAGCGTAATTCAATGCAAAGTTTCGTTGCTAACTCTGGTAAGAATTTGTTATTTTCCTATATGATGAGTTATGATATTCAATATGGATATTAGATTTTACTCAAAACAGGATATAAAAAATCCAACGCGTTACTATGTGTTACTTGTTGGCACAATCTTCATGTACACAAGTCTAGTTTTTCCAATTGATTGTGATAAATATTTTTTTTTTTTTTTTGTTTATCAGCTTATTAAAACGTCAAAACGATACAATACGTTTAATTGATTGTTATGGTCCAAGTTACGGAACATCTTCACGGCTCTAACATTTACACGGTACGTATAAATAGAAAATGGTATATGAAACAAATGTATATAACAAAAGGAGGAAAATTAAAATGATTCAAAAAAATGAATAATTACAAATAGATATGGTACAAAAAACTTATGAACATACATGCATAAAGTAACAAAAAAAATAATTTCATGAATCCATGAAAGATATATAAAATAATTATTATTACTTAAAAGGAAACTGAATAAGTAGAAGAGGATAACGTAGTAAAACAGGAGAATGTATATGAAGATGAAGTTTTAAATCTCAACGCAACAGGTGAGTTTGAGGAACCCACAACAATATTTATTTGTTTTATATTTTTATATAATGAATTGACTTTTTTTCACTTTGGTTTTTTAAAAATGTACAATCCATTTGTCCATAAATAAATCAATAAGTACAGTTATAAACGCATTATATCAAACAATGTTTTAATATAGTAATATAAGAAAGTATAAAAATAATTGTAAATGGGTCCAACAAAGCTATCAGTTGCCTTAGGGATTAAGTATAAGTATAAGTATAAGTATAAGAAGCTTAAGCAATGCTACATGCTCTCAGGAACTGAGGGAATAACCAAAACGAACATACTGTTAGGAAAAGGAGCGGGAATGGCGGTGTTTGGTCAAAACAAATGTCAGTTTGAATTAAAAAATGGAGAACTGAAAGAAATATGCAAAACAATAATTTATACTTTTTTGAAATAATAAAGAGTTCATCTGGACCAAGTAATACTCTCGAAGAATGAAGGGCTCGAAGTAAGAATTTTGTAAGTCCGCCAGATTATGCAAAGTTCCTAAATTCAACAATTTTTATTTAATGTTTTATATAGATCATATTTCGTAATATGGTCAATATGATACAAACTAAAATAACATTATAGAGAAACAAAAGAGCATTTTGCACAAAAATTTGAATTTTATGCAAAACATAAGTATATATTTTATTTTATAAAAAAATTTATAAGATCATAGTGAGAATATAATGAGTTATATGTTAATGACATATTGCCCAAGTATTTGCTAGATTTTAATATTCATCAATAAATCAATAAATAACAGGTATAAAAAAATAAAAATCTTATTAAAATTGTGGATTGTCACATTCTGGCTCTAAGCCATTCAAATATGTGTATTTATGTATGAGAAATTACGATATTTAATAAGAAAATACCCAATCAATTTTAGTACAAAATTATTTTAAAACTTATGTATTATTTTTATAGGTGAATGTACAAGCGTGTTAAAACCCCTGATAGTCGGCTTGCTGATAGGAGCCTTGGTGAAGCTGCCTCTGCTTCTCTTAGGCAAACTGCTGCTGCTCAAAGCGACAGCCCCGCTGGCAGTGGGTGCTGCTCTGCTGCCACTGGGCCTGTACGCAGTATATCGCAGTTCTGTACAGCAGTCTGATCAGAGCAAGCCCTCGTCCCGCCTGTTACCTGAAGACTGCTTGCTAGCAACAGCTTGCAATCTGGGTGCAGTTGCTCCAAAGTCTGCATTATCTTCTGCAACTTGGTATGTTTCTAAATGTTCTTTTAAAATACTTGATTGAGTTTTTATTTAAATCTCTGAGATAACAGTTCTTGAAGATCTTCCTGGAGCTTATTTTAGTTACGTACTTCATATATGACCAGCTAATATTCAACTTTCATACCGACAACAAATAGAATTTCTGCGGAAGACAGTCTCCAGAGATTTATCTTTGTCAATAGTTCTTTTCCAGTCTAGGATAATCTTATTTAGCTGGAAGAGACTTTGACGCAAAACATACCCATGGAATCCCAAACACTGTACAAGAAGAAGCTGAAGTTCAATACTCCAACTTAAGCCCTTGCTCCTTACAGCTCTGCTTATTGGTCAGTGTCTCAGAGCAAGTTATTGGATTTTTTAAATTTCATTATCGCTAAAGGTTTCAATTTACCTTCAAAGAAGATTAAAAAATCTTATTACTCTTTGGTATATATCAATTTAAACGAATTACTGAAAACAAAATCAGGCAAAAGTGTACATTAATAAAAGAAATTATTGACTGTAAACATTTTCCAAAACTATTGAGATATTAGTTAACTAATCATTTTCGCTGAAATCAAAAGTAGAAGATGAAGTTAAATTTTCTATAACTTGAACCCAATGAGCCGCTTATGAAGCTTTCTCCAACAAAAAACATGCCATGCTAGAATGGCTTTTTTACATTAGACAACCGATTATTAAAAATCAGAGTAGTTGAAAATGTTAGCATTAATTAAAAAAATAATATACATTGTTTGTTAATTTAACTGTCTAAATAGAAATCACAAATTTCAGCCATAGAAACTGAAAGCCTATCTACCTATAATGTCACATACGAACAAAAAGAAAAATGATTTCGCGACTACATCTCTACTGCCTTCAGTAGAGATAAGAACTACATTGTATTAATACAGATGACCTTAGCAAACTACTGTCGTGTGCTACATGCCTCCGAAATGGTCCCTAGAACTTACTAAAGCATTATCTCCGAACTCATTCTGTACATTCCCGTGAAATTTAGCTGCAGTCCTTGCATTACTAGTCCTACTTCATCACTCGGTTCTATACAAAACACACAGCCCTATCCAGGGGCGATTTTTTAGAACAAAACAAGTCTAAAACAGAATATCACATTCCAAACCCATTTAGTGCTCACATAAACGCATGACCGATCTCCTTTCGTTAATGGCTAAACTTATTGAAAAATTATACTAAAATGTTTCATTAATACATCTTTACACAATTACCAATTTGGTTTTGCCATCACGATTTCCACTTCTTCGTGGGATCACAAACTTCATTCCCACGCTTTTCATAAGAAACTTTAAGTAAGCACGTTCCTTGATGTTCTGCAGGTGCTAGGGAGAGTTTTGTATACTGTAAGCTCTGTAAAAACTGGAATAAAATGAAGTTCTCCCTAACGCATATTACGTTAATACTAAAATCATTGATGAATTTTTTAGTACCTTTTAATTACCTAAATTGTAATTAATAATGCATTTTTTAAATACACGAGCGCCCCTATATTCCCTTCATTAGTAACGAGAACTGACATAAGGACTTGAAAACTTCATATGTCCAATCAACTTTAAAATTATCAATTAAAATATTTCATGAAAAACGTAATAACGTAACGTAACTAACAGAATAGCTCTCAATTTGTCACATTTAGGCATACCGGGCCAAAATGCACAAAGCTACAAAGCAAAATATAACATTACATATACAGACAAAATTAAATTAAATGAATGGTATACAAATTAATGGGAATAAATTTTAAAGCGTTAGATTTTTTAATTTTATATTATATATAATATATTAATTTTAATCCTTTTATTAAAAGGAGAAAAAAAAACAAAAATTACGGGACCACTATTTATTTTCCAAATTACATTCCTTTATTTTCAAAGGATATGATTTCAACTGCATTACTGTAGTAGAAGAAAATGTTGGCCCCTTTCCCGAGAAATTTTGTATAATGTTATTCAGTTGTATGCTGGTCAATTTGTTTTCTGGAGTAGAATAAGAAAAGATATTGTTGATTTTATTAAATAAATTTACATTTCTACATCTAAAAAAGACGAATGAAAGTCTAATTTCAGCTTTTCAACATTTTTAGTAACCTTGTTTTAGTATATTATCTCAAGGAGTTATGAACACCAGTAGACATCGAGAGAAAAAAAAATCTACAGAAAATTAGACCGAAAAAATTAATATTTTTTTATTTTTCTAAATGTTTATATTTATGTTGTTTTGTTTTTTAAGGACGCTAAAAACGAATCTGGCTTAATTTTTCATAAAAATAATTTTTTGGTTTGGTAAGGCATCTTTGTAATTAATACAGCTAGCCATATTTATTATTTTATACAACAAACAAAACAAAAAAATCGATTTGTTTATAATAACGTGGAGATTCACACAGAAAAAAGGAATATAACAATACTTGCTAAAATTTTATAAAGTATATTTTGCCTGATATGCTAAGATGGAATGGTAAGAGCACTGTGAGATCTGTCGAGTATGTTTCGACCTAGTATCACTAAAAACTGATTCTTTAAAATTTGCATTCCCAAGGCCATCACTTTGTTAGGAAGTGTGGACCCTATTATAACAATAAGTCTACAGTCCATCTTTCATTTATTTTACTTAGTGAAGAATTTGGTTCCTTTAGTTAGTTTTAAACATGACCTTCAATTTTCTCCAACAGTCAGTTTGACAACCCACCAAGTTCAGAAAATTTATAATTAAACCCAACACGAGCTATATCTTCATTTAACTGAATTGGGTTCCATATTACCATAAGTTTCCCTACTAACTAAATCAAAAGACGAGATTCGACCTTGTTGGAGATATAAAATTTTGTGCTTCCAGTAAATGTAGACAATTCAAACTAAAAAAAATAATAATTATAAAAACAGAGTAAGGTAGCTGGGGAATTTGACTTTCTTGACCAAAGCGATCTCTTCTGGTATTTACTCTCTGGGATTACCTCGTGACTGGTGACAGTAAAGCCAGAGACCTGAGGTTGTACCAGCCTGTGTCCGACCAACTGTCACCAGCTCTTTATGATTAATAGTTACTGGAGACTGTGAATGGGTCACTCGCTCCTGTATTGTTTTGTCCCAGAGGCACGTAAAGTTTGCCAACAAGGCCACAGCAAAAGGGCAGAAAATGGTCATGCCTGTTTTCTATTTTGCAGAGTCTCTGAAAGTGTCAGCTTTGAAATTTTTTAAGCAGCTATTCTTCTTCATCAATTTCTATTTCAGAGCAAGGTCTGGAAATAGGTTACCATCCTTTCAAATATCCTAATAACATGACATGCTTGACTCCTTGTGTATAGTAACAATCTATATCGCTCCTTACTATGTTGTAGTAAACATATATTTAAAATAACATATTAATTTTGGGGACCATTCTATTAAAGGTAAGTATATAAACTCATAAATGAAACATTTGATGATAAGTAATAATTCAATGTCTAAGAATTATTCTGTTTATTTCAAACCTAATTAAATAAAATATATATAACAAATAACATTTTTTAGTAAACATTTGACTTATTTACATGAGATGCATCCATAATAATTTTTGAAAAATGAATATAATGACTTTTAATATAATATTATATGTGTGAGAGGGATCAGTATCCAGCGACACTTCCTCTAGGCGTGTCATAAAATTTAATTATTAGACGAGAAGATACCTCATCCAACTCCTTTTCAATCTGCTACAAACGTTATTGGGTATGACTGTTATAAACATTTATGAAAGTAGGATGCTCATTAACTTTTTTATGGAATCGTTTGAGTTGGTTTGTAAATGACCGTTAACAATTGACATGTGAATGTCAGGATGTAAAGTTGTGTTGCCGTAACAAAGTGCTGAATGTTTTTACTGAATAAATTTTTGTATGAATAAAGTTTGTTAATGTGAGGCTTTTTTATTATTCCAAATAATTGTGGATACATAATTGCATACATCCAAATTAGTTTCATATCAGAGTTTTACTTTTGATTATTACGAAATGAGTGAAAATGGGAAGACTTGGTTTTTGATTTTGGGCTTGCCACTCTTTATATATATATATTTTTTTCCGGGAACAACGAAATAATCAACTTGCTATATTAACATATTTTATTTATTGACGAGTAGCGGTGTATTT
>NW_027112496.1:602329-606448 GCF_000696795.3 Halyomorpha halys
TGGCGAAAGCAAAATGTCAAATAAGAGAAGAAGGAATAAGATGTAACACGTTTGAACTGCTGTAACATACTAAATTTATTGTGTTCGCTACATCGCTTATATACCCTCGATCAGCTGATCCCCTCAGTCAGCTGACATCGAAATAACAGCTGACTCATACCGTAACTTATATATATATATATATTTATAGACCCCATACCATTTATGGCCGAATGTCAGTCCAATGTAGTTTACAGAGTTTTTCTATGGAATCGATGTGTTGTCAAAGAAAACTGGAGGGCACATTTCATGTCAAAGAGTGATTCATGATTAAGTGATGTGATCTAATTGATGGTGCTTTAGTTTCATGTCTTAAATTTGTTTTTGTTTTATTTAATATGAAATTATTACATGATAGAAGATAAGAAACATAAAAATTGTTATCTGCCGTTTTCTACGACGTAATAGCCAGGTTATAGAAGAAACATATTTCGGTTATTATTAACACTGAAGATCCTACAGATTTTCGGTAGTTGAGATGAGCTTTTTTCCTTAACTCACCGTTACGAAAGAGATCTACCGCCCGCACGTGGCTATGGCCCACGTGGTAACCTCATTCAGGGATACCCGTCAAAGGTATTAAGGATTAATCTTCAAAACATATCGCAGTTATTTTTGGGTGTTCTTAACGGACCTGGGCTAGAAGCAGAACAAACTTTTTCTGTGCCTCGGGATCCCTCAAAATATTTCATGGTCGGTTTGTCCCTAATTTGTTGTGACTACTACCTCCCAAAACAGGGAGTTGTTTGTGAGCATGATCTTTACAAGGTCTATTACGAATTATATGATTCTTCTTTCTCGAAAAAAATGTAAGCAACCGTTTGTATTTTTTTTTCTTTTAAGGACAAAGACAAAAATGATAAGCAGGTATATTTGTGGAAGATTACAAAATTCATTCTCGTGGATTAAGTAGCATTTAACTAGACAAAACTAGCTTGTCAAGATTTCACGTCATAAGCAAGAATCAACGAATAAAGGCCAAATTCATAGAATAATTCATTTCAATTAAAAAAAGGGTGAATTTAGATGAAGTTGCAATTAAATTATTCAGAAATAAAACCCACACTTAGGTAAATTTACTACCTAATTGTAAGTGGGATATATTGACCCTGACGATGATTTTTTGTTTTTAGTATTAGACAAAAAATAATGATATAATGATGATAATGATATAATGATACGTAAACATTTTCAGTAACATTTATAAGGCCTTATTGTCACAATGACTGATACTTAGAGCAGTAGGTTTGTGAAATTTATAGGGAATGTGGAAGGTATAGTGGTCATTAATACCAATTGTTGTTGTCCACTTAGGTTAAAGTTTTCCACTTAAATGGGTTTAAAACCCCATTTTTTTAGGATTAGAGGCACTTGATATGAAAAAAAAAATGTTGGAACAATTAAATGGTTCACAGTTTCCGTCATTTTAAAGATTACCAGGGGTCCTTAAAGACGACAACAATTCAAATTATTTAATTTCTCCAAAATCATTTTTTAATTTCTACTTTTATATTATACTTATCTTCTATTTCAAATGCAATATACAGGTTCACTTCCCTCTCTCCCTCTACCTCTACAATTTTTGGAATTTCATTTGATTTACATTAGACCTTAAGTCATAATAAAGGTCATAAGACTAGGAGTATAGAGTATAGGCATATAGTCAATACAAAAGTATGTAGTCTATTATTTGAGGGGGTTTTTGATTTTATAATCTTCTCCAGTTCTTCTTCATTTGCACCTAACTTTGTGCTTTGCAGTGGAAGGGGGTACTTTTTTTTTTATTCTGATATTAAATCAGATGTTAAGACAAATTCATCGGCAACTTTTTCACTCCGACGCGTTCTGGAAACTGTTTCATATTGAAAGCCAATTTTATTAGTCCATAAATTCAAGCATGGGCGTGGGCAGGACTTCGCCAAGGGGGGAGCAGACCTCTTCCCAATGCACACACAATATATATGTATATATACACATACGTTAGAAAAAGGAAAGATATATAATTCCGGATCATTCCAAGAAATTTACCCACCATTTTATTTCTACTTCATAAAATTCAATCATTACTTTAAAACTTTTTATTACGTATAAGCATTAACTTAATTATTGTACATAAGATCAAAATATAAGAGGTGATGAAGAGGTTTGCTATGAGAGCATCAGCCTTCTGAGATTACTGGTAAAAATATTAACCATATCTTCTACTGGTTTCCTTCTTTAATATATTTTCAACAAACATTCTGAGATTATTAAAATGGCAAACTGTAAGTTATAATAAGATGAATGGAATCTAAAAAAGATTCTTAATATTCGTTTCCCTCATTATTTTTAGAGATAAGTATGAGACGAATAATTGTGCCCATTGAATCTTACCATTTTTATAGAAGATACAACATACATCTATTTTATCACTTCAAAGGTGTGATTGTGATCTTGTGATTTGTGGAGATGTCAATTCAACAATGTTACCTTTCTAATTATAGTATATTTCCAGAAAGAAATAATTTGTCAAATAAGTTCACTATTTCCTTTCTTTCCTTTAGTCCCAAAAATCTAGAGCCGCGGCTCCCTCTACCCCGCTCTGCCTACTCCCATGAATTTAAGTGCACAAACTATAAAGTGCAAGCACTGATACATTTGGTTTCACGATGGGGTCGACTATTAGTGATATTATATGATTTAAAAGTAACAAATTATTTGTCTTAATTCCAAAAGTCTGAGAAATTGTAATAAATACAAACTACAAGATTAATAGTATTAATTTATACTTTATTATAAAACAGGACCCAGAAGACATAAATCGCCAAAAATTGTAGCGGAAAACTGAAAAGAAAAATTAAAAAAAAAATTGAATTTCAGAATTCCATTTCTTCTTAGAATCCATCATACCTGAGGAATTTCTTAATTGAGTTCTGAAAATAATAACTCAGATAAACTCAATTCTTATATGAAATTAGATCTTAAAACGGTTTTATTAATTTTTTTTTTCCTATTGTCATAATCCATAAAAATATCCTATTCCAGAGTTTGTTTTGTAGGAAGAAGGACTTGATAAAGTTAAAATATTTATAATGCCCTTAATCCAAGAATGTCAAATCAAATCAAAATTTTGAAAACTTTACATATTATTGAGGGAGAATATTGGGACAGCAAATGAAATACTACCATACACAAATGCCATGAATGGGGTACATTGGCTTTGCTAAAGCATGACGCATCTAGCTTGCTTATCGTGTTCTTAGTTTTGTACCACGAAGGCCAGTTCATATATATTACTGTTTATTTGTTTATATAAATTGTATGATAAGCAAAACTTTAAACATTGAGATTTCCGATTGTTTTTTAATCTTTAGTAGCTCTCTTTCTGTCTTAATTTATTTATTATTTCAGTTTTTTCCTAATATATTCGGTCATGACTTCTTGCAATAATCCATGTTTAGTAAGAATATAAGACATGTCTCATTACTAAAAAAATGCATAGGAAAAACTGACATTTAAATTTATACAGATTAAGTCGGAAACAATGTGTAAATTTTTTTTTTCTATTTTAATATAATTTATCCATATCGAAGTTGAAATTTTCACCTAATGATAACAAGTTCATTATGTTCTCTGGATTGTCCAGTTGTGTTTTGTTAACAACTCTGTTTTTTATTTTATCTAAATTATTATATTTCTCTAACAATTTAGTATTGTTCAATTTATCAGATTCAATTTTGCTTAATGTGTAGATTTGTTCTATATTATTTGTCTTCAAAGATGTTAAATTATTGTTATAATTATCGTCCTTGATTATTTTGTTTATCATTATTTTATTAATCTTGGGTTTATTTATTTTGCGATTTAACTTAATGTTTGTTTGTTTATTAAGAAATTAAGGCGTAAAACCCATTGGTCATCAACGCCAACATTCCACTCATGTACATACCCAGTGTTCAATTATATAAATGAAAAAAAATACATATATATGTATAAAATAGATAGACAGAAATACATAGCATATAAAAAACTAAACACATGATATATAAAGTATACAAACAATAGATAATATACAAAAAAAATATATATATACATTCATAT